>NW_027185798.1:15742179-15799203 GCF_028583685.1 Petaurus breviceps papuanus
TATCTATCTATCTATCTATCTATCTATCTATCTATCTATCTATCTATTGGAATTTCTCCTGGAGAACTAAGTATTATGTAGAACCAGTTTAAGTAGGGCCCCTATGAGAGGAGTTGTTTGGAACTGATTGTTTCCTATAAAGACTTTCTCACCTCTCTTCTTAGAGGTGTACTGGGAGTGAAATGAAGATTGTGTCTCTGTGTTAGAAGAGTACTCAGAAACCACAAAGCTCGACTTCTAGTGAAGGGCAGGAACCTCACTCTTCCTGGTGGGTGGACTGTGAGCCATAAAAAACTGATTTCAAAGTCTGACTCTAACAATGAACTAGTTGTATGACCCTGGGTCAGTCCTTTAACCTCTCAATATCACATTTTGCTCATCTGTAAAATGGGTCTAGTAATGCCCATATTCACAGTTACAGTGATGAGATGATAAGTAAGGTACATCCACCAAAGTGTAAGGTTGGGAAGGTTTTCCTAGTATCTAACCTAAAAATTCTATGGTGCCACTTTTACCCTTCACTCTGAGGCCAGAACAGAACAAGTCGTGTGAAAAGCCCTTCAAACACGTCAAGTCATGTCTCTCCCAAGACTTTCTTCTCCAGGTTAAATATTCCCAGTTCTTTTAGCAGATGTTTAAATGAAACAAACTCAAGGATTTTCACAGTCCTTTCTGGTTGCCTTCCTTTGGACACTGATTTATCAATGTCCTTCCTAAAGTCTAGCCCCTGGCCTGAACGCAGTAATTTGTATGTGATCTGACCTGAACCTACCACAGTAGGCCTATCCAATCCAGACTGTTTCTTCTTTCAAATGCTTCTGATCTTTTGTTCAGATACAGTGAGTGAAGCAGCCCTTCTCTAAGGAATTAGTCTATCCAGCAGCATTTACTTTGGGATGATGGTTTCCACCATTCAATATAACTTGAGTTTTATATCAGCCAAGAACCGATTTAATTCAGTGGAGTACAATCCACATATAAAATTGTACAAAATCAAATCACTAACTCTCCTCAATTGGCCAACAATAGGTCCCAGGCCATGCCCCACTTAAGTTGTTTGGGCTCTGATTGGCTCAGAATGAATGTAAATAGCAATTGTTTCTGTTTTGACCAGAAACCTTGAGGGTCCTCCCCTCCCAGAATGAATTTTTTTTTTTTTTGGACTAGGTAAAGAGGCCATTCTCTGCCTCATTTCTTACCTAGCCTTAATCACCTATTGGGTGTTGCCTCAGTCAAACTGAGACCAAACTTGGCCTTTTTAAGCCAAGGTCTCCCACTGCATCTTGGGCCATCTCCAGTCTTCCTGATCTATATCCTTCCACTGGACCCTGATGGCTCTGGAGGAGAAAGTGAGGCTGGTGACTTTGCATGGCCTTCCCTCATTGAATCCAATTCACTTGCATATCTTGGTGTCACCTCCCTGATATCATGCTTCTCTTCTAGAATGATGGACAAACAATTACAACAACCCATTTGGGATCCTTTCCTATCCCTCCCTCTAACCTGCCCACCCCACCCTTCATCTCTGAGTTCTGTCTGTTGAGTGCTGCATATGACTTCAGACTTTCTGGGTATATAGATTAATTTTGTTGTACTTCCCCCCCTTCTCTTTTTTCTTCTTTATTATAAGAGATGGTTCCTGAGAAGAGATAAGGGGAGAAAAATAGTGAGAAATTAGGTGATAAAAAATTATTAAAACTTAAAAAAAAATTGTTTTGTTTGTTTTTGAGAGAGGAAGGCAGGGCAGTTGGGGTTAAGTGACTTGCCCAAGGTCACAAAGGTAGTAAGTGCCAAGTGTCTGAGGCCAGATTTGAACTCAGGTCCTTCTGACTCCAGGGCCAGTGCTCTATTTACTGTGCCACCTAGCTGCCCCTAAAAAAATTTTTTTTAAAGAAAGTTCTGCTAATCTTGATGGATGAATATGCCCAGCTCTACCTTGCCTTGCCCTTCTCCAAGTGCCCCAAGCTTAAAAATGATTCCTCTATCCAGTGCCTGCCTCCCCGTCCCCTAATTTTCATCAAAATTCCCATTTTCCCTCTGCCAATCAAGTAGTTCTTAATTCTGGCAGTAGTTTAGTTAAGTTAAAGTAATTCATAAAAAAGATGTGAATGATTGACAGACTTTTCACTCCTAGAGCTATTTGCCTCTTTAGGGAAGGACTTTTAATATGTAAAAAAGATCCTGTCCTGGCTCATAGCCTGGAAGAAAGGGATCTGTAAGTTGGCAACCTAGTTTTGAAAGATTGCTCACTCAGGACTAAAAAACTGACATAAATGGGTGAACACATTCCACCTCTTGATATCTTCTTTAGTGTTACTCCCTCCTCCTATCTTTCCCTCTACCCTAAATCTGTTCCCACAGGGCTGGTAGCAGGAGTCAGCATACTTGTGGCTCCACACTGTCCCTTCCAGACTCTCCAGCCACGATTTTTATTCGGTAATTTCTCTTTCTTTTAAGTTCACACTATTTGATCATGATCTTTATTGCTTTGGTCTTTTACCAACTTCCAGGACAAATTCCCTCTCTAAGTTATCTTCTCTACCCCGACCCTTGCCCAGTAATCTTTCATCATTTCAGTATTCATGTTGATGACCCTTCTAATATCCTCAGTCCCAGTTCTTCACCCTCCTCAGCTTCTCAGGAGTGGTCACTCCTTAGATCTCACTATCATCTGAAACTGTTGTACCTCTAAGATCTTCACCTTTGAGTTTTTCTTCTCTGATCACAATCTCTTGTCCATGTCTCTTACTTTCTTACTCCTAAGTCTGTTCTTCATCCTCACCATAACTTCCAGAGTTATTCATTCTGTCCTTGTTCACCCATTCTGGCCCTCTTGCTTTAGCTTCTGGTTATTTCTGTCAGTCTTAACCCAAACTTTAGGTCACTAGGTCCACAAGACCCTTCTTTCTCTCCTGCACCCAGTATTCAAGGACTAGGTCACTTCAAACTCCTTGGTTTCCTTCTCTGCCCCTCAGGCTGCTAACTAAACAGCTGGAAGAAGTTTGGAAATTTTTTTTTAAAGCTAATTGATATCAACTATTTATTTATTTGCTCTTTGGAGTGGGAAGGTAGGGCATTTAGGGTTAAGTGACTTGCCCAAGGTCACATGGCTAGTTTTTGTGTGAAGTTTGGAAATTTTGAACCCTAGACCCACAATGAATTCATGCCCTCTGACCTCATCCAGAGCCTCAATGCTGCATAGCAATCATTTGATTTATCCTTCATCTTTTACTGCACTCCACACAAACCTTTTCTTCCCTTATGTCCTTAAGTTCCCCATCCTCCTCTCAGCAAATGACTTTACTTGAGGTCATGGAACCATAGCTTTAAGCCTGGAAGGGAGCTGAGAGGTCTAGATTAAAGCCGTCCTAATTGTGAGCTCCCTCATAAAATTTCTCCATAACCTCGCTCACCCTCATCAGCTTCTCTGATACTTCTCCTTCCTGCTTCTCCTCCCACGTAGTAAACAATTCCTTCTCAGTCTCTTTTATTCCGTTTGTAGTGTAGTTACTACTTCCAAACCATGATGTCACCCAAGACTTTTTTAGTCACTCCTCTCAATATATTCTTTCCTTTCATGAGCTTGTTTCTTTTCATGATTTTAATTGTTTTGGGTTAGTCTTTTTTTCAGTTGTGTCCAACTCATAGTGAGCTCCATTTGGGGTTTTCTTGTCAGAGATACTGGAGTGGTTTGCCATTCCCTTCTCCAGCTCATTTTACAGATGAGGAAACTGAGGCAAATAGGGTTAAACATCTAGTAAGTGTCTGAGGCCAGATTTGAACTGAGGAAGATTAGTTTTCCACACTCCATCCAGGCCCCATTCTCTATCCCCTGTGCCATCTAGCTGCCCTACTTTTCCGCCATGCAAATGACTCCCAGATTTATATTTTTAGTCCTAATCTCTCCACTGATAACTGTTTCCACAGGTCCATCCATG
This sequence comes from Petaurus breviceps papuanus, assembly GCF_028583685.1. Taxonomy (NCBI): domain Eukaryota; kingdom Metazoa; phylum Chordata; class Mammalia; order Diprotodontia; family Petauridae; genus Petaurus; species Petaurus breviceps. The sequence continues at coordinate 15,746,118 of NW_027185798.1, forward strand.
TCCAAGGGTGGGGAATCCTTGGCCTCGAGGCCACATGTGGCCCTCTAAGTCCTCAAGAGCAGCCCGGAGTCAGACATCTCTGCCTGAATGTCTCCCTGGCACCTCCAGCTCATGTTTCTTAATCTTTCTCTCCTAAACATGGCCATCCTAACAGAATATTCTCAGTCACTCCCCAATTTGCCAAATCCATTGAACCTGTTTAAACATTTCTCACATCCTTCCCCTTCTCTCCACTTAAAACTTGAGGCCTTGAAGGCCTCATCAACTTTTTCCTGAACTATTCTAATCTTCTCCTAACTGCTGTCTCTGCTTTCAGTCTTTTTTTCATCCCAATCTTTCCCTCCCTCAGCTTCCAAAATCGTTTTCCTAAGGCTGAGTTCTGAGCACATCACCCCTCTGCTCCAAAGCCTTCAGAGACCCCAGGCTCAAACACCACCTCCTTGGCCTGTTGTGGGAGGTTCTCCGAATCATGGCTCAGAGCAGCTTTCTAGGACACCTTCATCACCTTGTCTCATTTCTGCTGCTCCCTTTAGGTGCTCACTGCTCCTTCCAAACTCTGTCACTACTTGTGCCCCCAACTGGACATGCTCTCTCTCATCCCTATGCCTTACGCACATCATCTCTTATGTTTGCCTGAAATGCAGTCCTTCCCTTCTGTTTCTCATAATTCCTCTTTGGCTTCAAGACTCAGTCTAAGTCCTTCCTTCTCCTCCGTAAAGACTTCTATGATTCCCCCAGCTGAAAGGGTTTTCTTTCTCATCTGAAAACCGATCCTGTACTAGTCTATCACTTACTGTTCCCTTGTTCCTTTGATTGAATACAGAGGTGGGAGAGGGAATGGGAATACCTCTTTTTCTGACTTTGGGGACTTGTACTTATTTATTATTATTATTATTTATATAAAATATTTACTTTCCCATTCCCAATTTAGAAAGTCCCTAATCTTCCTTCCAATTAGAAGATTTCCCAATCTTGTATTCTGGTTTATATCCTATTAATTGTTTTCTTTTAATGCATAAAAATCTGCCCCCCCTGTATTTCAGGTCCAGGGCCAAACTGAGGAGTCCTGGTCCTGAATTGTTGCAGTTGGTTTGCATTGCTTAATAAACCAGTGTGCGTGGAAGCTTGGACCTTTCCTCACTTATTTCAGATTTCATCACAGTGCCCAGGTTACCCACTATAGTGACTCGCACCTCTCATGGCCATGTGGACACCACTAACTCTCTGGTTTGTCCTACATAATCTGCCCTCACCCTGGCAGGATTTAACATTTGAATGTGAAACCTCACAACTATAATAATCTTTCCAACTGGCTTGGAGCCAACCTGAGTCTTTGTAATTCTTTTTTTGTTTTGTTTTGGCAATTGGGGTTAAGTGACTTGCCTAGGGTCACAAAGCTAGTAAGTGTCAAGCAGCTGGATTTGAACTCAGATTCTCCTGACTTCAGGGCTGGTATCCTATCCACTGTGCCACCTAGCTGCCCCTTTGTAATTTGAACCTCAGTGGTCAAATTGGCGTCCCTGGCAGTCTAGATTCCCAGAGAAGGACTACCACCTCACCATTCCATTCCCACCCCTGTGGGATCCCAAGGATAACGCTGTTGTTCTAGAATACATTCTCCCTATTCGACACTGTAGTTCTTGAGCTCCCCACTAAAGTGCTTTCATTTATACAAACCAGCTAGTCACAGTGCTGATGCTCTTAGATCTTAAACATAAACATTTAGTAACAATAAAATGAAAACCATAGTAATGATGTCATCAGCACTCATATCAGTAAAATGCTATAATAATAAATGCTTCCCAGTACACACACAGAACAGGGTCATCCTATCCTACCAATGCATTTAATATCTGTAGGCACACCTTTACAGAAACTCATTTAGTGAAGAAAATCCACATGTTCAGAATAGCTCACAACTGTGGAGCCATAAACTTCAGCATTTTCTCCTATTTTAGGCACTACCCATAAAAGTCCTCTGATGAACATAGCTTCTGTGTTGAGCAGATGCTTCTACTGATAAGCACAGCTGATCTGTGCTGTGCTTGACTAACATCACTGGGTACAAGTCTCAGCCAAATTAGGCCAATCTGCTCAGTGAAACTCTGGTTTTCTGCTTCCAAGCTGTTCTTCTGCTCAGCTGAATTTATTCCTCTCAGCAACAAGTGACAGTACAAGGAGAAAGTTATGGGCTGTCTTTCACACAGTTCTAAAATCTGACCTCTCACCCCACTCTTTTCTCTCTGGATTCTGGCTCTGGGTCCTCTTTGAGAATGACCTCACCTGAGTTTAAAGACAGTAGCCAAAATGGCATTTCTACCTGTAATCAGATTTAAAGATTTACAGATATACATTTGTCTCATGATCACTCAACAGTTGTGGTGTCCGTAGTTCTCTAGTTATTAACCCAAAAGTTTTCCAGTTTGTCGATCCTTTATATACACATCACTAAGACACACTGTGTTCTTCATTCATTCCAATATTCAACAATTTATCACGTTCAAAATGAGAACTGGTATTTCATAATTCTTATAGAATTCTGAACACATCTTTGTCCCCATACAAGGGAACTGATAAGGGTCACCCCTTTTCAATAAGGAGAATTTTCCTAACAATTAGAACTGTCCCAAAGTGGAGTGGATTGTCCTGCTGAGTAGTGAGTTGATTTCACTGGAGGTCTGGGAACAGAGCTCATGTGAGCACTTGTCAGAAATGCCAAAAAGAGAATCTAGTTCAAAGTCAGGATAGTCTATATCCCTTCTGATTCTGAGATTCTGAGCTCTTCCTGTTTTCTATGCTCTTTTTATGTGTGTGTGGTTTTTTTTGTTTTGCTTTTTGGAGGGCAATTGGAGTTAAGTGACTTGCCCAAGGTCACAGGGCTAGTTTTTGTGTTAAGTGTCTGAGGCCGGATTTGAACTCAGGTCCTCCTGACTCCAGGGCCGGTGCTGTATTCACTGCACCACCTTGCTGCCCCTTCTGTGCTCTTTTTTTCCTTCTTCCTTGTCTGTATATTCCTTCCACATTGCCTTGAATGCTCAGAACAATCTGTATTAACATATATCTCTCCTGATTTTCCTCCTCCAGTCCTCCTTGAAGACAGATATTTTCCAAGGACACCATGATACTACTCCTTCGAGTGATGAATCATCTCAGTGCTGTCACCACTCTTGGCCTCCATGGCATTACCACTTGTATTCTTCTGAATGAATTCACATGTTTTGTCCCTGTCTGCTCTGGGTTTGCTGAACTGAAGTGATACATTCATTGGGAAGGGATTCTGCTTAGTTCCATGTGCTTTTGTCATTGACTGTCTGAGGATGTCAAGGCCATTGCTAACAAGTGCTCAACAAAACTGGTGATGTTTCCCTATTGACTTCCCAGCCATTTGTCTCAGGGCTAGGATTGTTAGGCTTGAGTGGTGTGAGAGTACTTGTTCATTCATTCATTCCACAAGTTCTTATTAAGTTCCTACTGTGTGTCAGGCAGGGTGCTACTTATTAGTTGGAGACCTTAAATTTAATTACTTCTTCAGAGCAAATTGTAATTCTGGTCAACTCTCCTTTGCATCTAGCATCAGTTCTGCCACACACTGGTTGTATGACCATAGAAAAGTCACCTAACATCTCTGGGTTTCTGTTTTCCCACCTGTAAAATGAGGGCCTCTCATTAGAACCATGTTTCTCTAACTAGTTGGACTCTTGAACACATAGCTTTTAAATAAACTGACTGTACTCACAAATCCAGTTCAAGAGACAAAAAATATGATGTGTCCCTGAGAAATGGGAGAGTTAAGGAAATTTTGGACTAAAATAGAATAAATTAAGACTGTTTTCATATCTCGAGAACTGCCATGTATAAGTATAATTGATACATGTGTTCTTTAGTCAGTCAGTTGTGTCTGACTCTTCCTGACCCTATTTGGGGTTTTCTTGGCAAAGATACGGGAGTGGTTTGCCATTTCTTTCTTCGGCTCATTTTACAGATGAGGAAACTGAGGCAAACAGGGTAAAGTGTCTTGCCCAGGGTCACACAGCTAATAGGTGGCTGAGGCGAGATTTGAACTGAGAAAAATGAGTCTTCCTGACTCCAGGCCCAGAGCTCTACCCACTGTGCCACCTAGCTACCCTATTGATGCATATTTAAATTTAATGTTGAATTTTGAAAGGAAACATATAGTAACAAAATTTTCTCAAGGACTCCCTTGTCACATTGTGTAAGATTCTAGGGAACATAGTTGGGGAAAGGTTGCACTCGACGTTCTCTAAGATTCTCTGTAACTACAATTCTATGATTTAAATTTAATAGTGGAGGTGGGAAGAAAAGCAGGAAGAAGGGCAGTCCTGAACCTATTCTCTGTGGGGTCTGCTCTTCTGTTGAGTCCATTCCCAGGAGGGTCCAGAAGCATCAGGAAGAACTTAACCATCAATAGGGAAATCTCTTTTTGATCTAGAACTCATCCTGAATCTCCTCCATCACATGAGTGAATACGCCATCCCACCTCTACTTACAAGTTGTATGACCCTGATCAAGTCTCTTTACCTGATATGAGATAGGACCTTGAACAGTCTGGTCACCCATCTTCCCCAAATGACCTTGCTGCTCTTCACACACCACAGCCTATCTGTCCAGATCTCGATTTTGGACTGGCACTCTCCACTCCTGGAATGCCCTCCTTCCTCCGGTTTGCCTCAGTTTCCTGGGCTGTCTTGGACTCATGGCAGATCCCACCTTCTGCAGGAAGCCTTCCTTGGTCCTTCCTTCCTTCCTATCCTCAACTCTTCCCCACCCCTCTTAGTGGCTGGAGCCCCCTCTGGGTCATCTTTCTTTCATGTGTCTTATTTGAATGTTGTCTCCCCCATTAGAAGATGAATTCCTTCAGGACAAGAATTTTTTTTGCCTTTCTTTGAATCACCACCATTAGCATAGTTCCTGGAACTAAGCACATAATAAATACTTGTTGACCAATCAAAAGGCTTCATAGCTCTTTGTAGCTCAGTCCTTCCTAGGACTTATCTCTTCAGGGTATTCATGTGCAGCGTTCTGATATCTAGAAGGGACGTTGTGTCCAATGGCCAGTACTAGTGATTAAGACAAAGGTCTTCCCAGTGTGAAGATGTATGAACTAGCCTAGCTTGGTGTATGAGCTAGCCAACCTTAAATTCCTGCAGAACATCCACTTCTCCGGTTTAATCCAGTGCTTAGCCAGCCACACTTCTGATCTACAATTCAGCCTCCCAAGCTGGTCTGCCCCCTACCCAGAGCTGACCCAGCCTGGTGTATTGGCTACTCTCTCCCACTGCAGATGAGCATGTTTATATTAGGGTTTATAAACTGGTTCTCTTGTAAATCTGGTTGCAACAAGTATTTAGTCAGAGCCTGATCACTTCCTGGTTAAGCTAATAAAGATTCTGTACAGACATAGCTGAGAACAAGTTGCTTGACCTGTAGTGACCGCAGGCATTCTATTTGTTGTTGTCCATTCATTTCAGTCATGTCCAAGGTTTTCTTGGCAAAGCGAGTGAAGTGGTTTGCTGTTTACTTCTTCAGCTCATTTGACAGATGAGGAAACTGAGACAAACAGGGTTAAGTTACTTGCCCAGGGTCATACAGCTACTAAGTGTGTGAGACTGGATATGAACTCAGGTTTTCCTGACTCCAAGCTGGGCACTTTATCCACTTAGCCATCCAGCTGCCCTGGCATTCCATTAAGATTCACCTTAAGCCCTCAGTCAGTTGGTCTCTCAATCATTCACCTACATCAGCCTTCTCTGCTTCATTCAGGCCTAGTTACATCTCTTGCATGGATTAAGCCCTCTCCAGCCCCTTTCCACCTATTCAGTCCACCTGTCCTTCCAGACCCAGCCCAGATACTCCATTTCTTCCTATTACTGTTAGAGTTGAGCAGTCATTTTCCTCATCCATGAAATATAGAGATGAACTCTTTAGAGTTAAGTACTTTTGATTCTCATTATACTTTGAGCTGAATGAATGAATGAAAAAGCATTTTAAAATGATTATTCTGTGCCTACCAAGGTGCTAAGTGCTTGGTAGACCCATATTACCAGGCAGGATAGGTACTGTTCTCAAGGAACTTGAATTCTGGGAAGGTAAAGCTTACTGGGAAGAGGTGAATGAGAGGAAGCTTTTGTACTAGGAAGTCAGAGACAGTGAGGATTGGAGTCATTGTGCAGTGGCCCGTCATAGGCCATTGCCAGGAATGACGGTGTTTATTTGATCATGGTTCTGAGCCTCGAGCTGAGGAGGGAAGGGAGAAGGATATTTGGGTCCAGGAACAGCGTGGCATTGAGACAGCTTGGAGGTGGGCTGGTGGGAGCGAATCGTGTTGTTCTCCTTGCTCTGACTAGCGGGCAAGCTCCTTGAGGGCAAAAGTCATGTCATTCTTCTCCTGTGTCTCCTAGAGGTCTGGGCATCAAGTAGGTACTAAATAAAATACTTGCTGACTGATTAAGACTCGATTGGAGATTCTTTCTGTAGATAGGCAGTTTAAAAATGGGATTATCTCATTAGAAGGATACCATACCTTTTCATTGAGACAGCAATAATTAATGATTCAAGATGTGGAAGCCCTACTCTGGAAGGAGCTAGATTGGAAAGGAGGAAGTTGTGCTTCACTGTGATAATCATGTTATGACATAAACAGTTCTGCCGGTTAGGTTTGTTAGACCTGTTCTAAGCCCTGTGATCCTAGTTGGCAAAGCTTATGCATAGATCATTATGTTAGTCAGAAGGACTGGCTTGTCCTAATGGTACAGGCCAGAACCAGAACTACCCTGGGTCATTTGGGCACATCCGCCTCTCTGGGGACAATCAGATCCCAAAGTCCTTTCTCTGCACTGACTTCCTGCCCTGGCCCCCAAATTACACATGATATGGTAAAAGAGATAGTAAACTTCTGTCTGTCCAAAGCACTCTGGCGATTTGATCCTTAAATTACTACCCAGATTTTAGAGGTGAGGTTGAATGGTGGTAAAAAAAAAAAAAAGGTTGTCAAATAAAGGAGGATGGGGAATTGTAAGAGGGATAGAAGAATTAGGGACATAACCTGTATCAATTGCTTAGCATTTTAGGAAGAGGTAAGGAAGGGAGGGAGAAAAATTTGGAACTTCAAACTTTGTATAGATGAATGCTAAAAATTATCTTTACATATAATTGAGGAAAAAATAGAATACTAGATGTGACCAGAAAAACAGCAAGGAATGGTCGGAACAGGAGGAATAGGAATAAGAGGGAATCAAGAGGAAAAAAGATAAGACGCGGAGGAAAAAGTGAGAAAGAAGAGGAAACAGTAGAAGAAAAGGAAGTGGAGAAGGAGGTGAGGAGGAAGAATCAGAGTTGGGGAAGAAATGGAGATAACCCAGAAGGAGGAGCCAAAGGGGCGCTATTTAAAGAGCACATTCACTATGGATGAGCAGGGAACTTTCCTGACCGTTTTAGGCTTTTAAAATTTATCTAGAAAATGGAAGAAATGCAGACGATGGAGGATGAATATTAAAAACAGATCCAGTCTTAGAATAAAAAAACGTTCTGGGAGCTAAAGCTAAGAATGAATGAAAAGGATCCAAAAAGGACACCTTTGGAGGCCAAAGAAGGCAGAGGATGACCACTCAGGATGAGAGGAATCATGACCACAGACAGTGGAGGTCAGACAAAACTTCACAACGTGGAATTTGTTTCTTTTTTTCATTAGGAATTCTTTTCAAACTAAGAAGTAGAAAAAAAAAACCCAACCCAGGGAGTTGAAGCCCAAGATAAGTTAGGAGATCGTTAAGGAGAAATAAAACATAACCACGTATATAAGGATATGGTAAAGAAGATTGTTTGTTTTAAAAAAGCATTTGTTGTCCTTGCATGGGAGACGTGTGTACCTTTCTCTTAATAATTACCTCAACCCACCTATCTCAGAGCAAATCGAATCCTTTAACAGTTGCAAAATATTTGGTCACCCCCTTTTCTTTCCTGGCTCTAAACGGGATGTTTTTTCGTTCTGATAAGAAATCCTGGCACTTGCATCCCAAACATTCCCTCGGAACTCTTTTGCCCTTTCCTCCCCATTTTGTTCCCCTTATCCATCTCCCTCTCCCTATTCCTAGGTGTTCCTTTCCTATGCTAACTGGTTGCTGAATGCTGCTTATTGACTGTACAGGTTAGGGGCCGCTAGGTGGCGCTATAGTGCACAGGACGCTGGGCTTGGAGCAGAAGACTTCTCTTCCTGAGTTCAAATCTGGTTTCAGACAGTTAACTAACTAGCTGTGTGACCCTGGGCAAGTCATTTCACCCTGTTTGCCTCAGTTTCCTCATCTGTAAAATGAGCTGGAGAAGGAAATGGCAAATCATTCCAGTATCTCTGCCAAGAAAACCCCAAATGGGGTCATGAAGAATGGATTCGACAGAAAAAAACAACTGACTGAAACCTTGGCAGAAGAGGCTAAGCATTGGCACAAAAGTTCAGCCTAATGCAAGGCTAATTCTTTGTTTGGAGAGTCACTTTGCAGAGTGTGGCTCCCTGAAGTAGCTTAGAAAAAAATCTGCTATTATCTTTTCAACCAGTACTCCAAGTTATTTAACCTCCATTCTTGTGACTGGTGGGGTGAGGTTCTCCCTGGGCTCTCCAGGAACCCAGGGTGAGAAATTCACCGATACAAAGATAACACCCCAGCCTCCATCAATGATAGTCACAAGGTCTCAAAGAACTACATCCTAGCTTATGAACAGAAGGAAGAATCTGCAGATGTGCTTACTGACCTGCTCTCAGGAACCTGAAAGATCACAGAGAATGGGAGGTATAACTCAGGGCTGAAGAAAAGCAAATGTCTCCATTTTCACCAAAGGAAGATGGAAGAGGCTAGTGAACATGGCTTTTTTTTTTCCTGGAAAAAATGTAGATCAAATTAAAGCACTGATTAGTGAGCATTTTTTAAAGGGACACAACTCTCAGCATCTAGAAGACACCATGCCTGTCTAACCTAATTTTTTTTGGTAGTTACACTGAGTGTGTAGGCAGAACATACTTAGATTCTACCCAGACACTTCACCAAGTTTTCACGTGTTGGGGACAAAATGGATAGCTATGGAGCTAGATAGAAAGTTACGTGTTTTCAGAGCTAATTATCAGGGTATTTGCCTGTATGTAAGGTTCTACATGGGCTCAAAAAAATCAATTTCCCAAGTATATGATGGAGGAAACATAACTAGACAATATCCTCTTGAAAACCATATGAGAATTTGGGTGAAAACAGCTACAAGAAAAGCCTCAAAGAAAAAATGTTAATTGTATACAAGTCCAACAGGAATCCTTAGAAGAATTGAAGAGATAGGAATGGTAGAGGGAAAAAATGGGGAAAGAAGTGAGAGTGATGCAAGAAAATTATGAAAATAGAATAATGGCTCGGTAAAAGAGACATTTAAAAACATTAAAGAAAACAACTCCTTAAAAAACAGAGTTGACCTAATGGTAAAACAGGCAAAAAATTCACTGAAGAAAAGAGCTCTATGGAGCAAGTTGACCAAAATGGGGGGAAAAAAAGGTGAAACAGCTCATTTAGGAAAATAATTCCTTAAAAATTAGAATTGGGCAAGAGGAAGCTAATGATTCCATAAGACATCAAGAAACAAACAAAAAAAATGAAGTCAAAAGAATGAAAAAAATAGAAGAAAACATAAAAAGTATCTCATCAGAGGAAAAGAAACTGACATGGAAAACAGATTGAGGAGAAATAATTTAAGAATTATTGGACTACCTGAAAACTATAATTAAAAAAAAGAAATGACACATCATATTTTAAGAAATTATCAAGGAAAAACTGCTCTGATATCCTAGAACCAAAAGATAAATAGCAACTGACAGAATCTGCTGGTCACCTCCTGAAATAGATCCCAAAATAATAACTCCCAGGAATATTATGTACAAATTCCAGAGTTCCAAGGTCAAGGAGAAAATATTGCAAGCAGCCAGAAAGAAACAATTAAAATACCATGGGGCTACAAGTCAGGATCACACAAGATTTAGCAGCTTCTACATTAAAGCAGAAGGCTTGGAATATAATATTTTGAAAGGCAAAGGAGCAAGGATTATAACCAAGAATAATATACCCAGTAAAAGTATAATCCTTCAAGGAAAAAATGGTTATTTAATGAAACAGAAGATTTTCAAGCATTCCTGTTAAAAAGGCCAGAGTTGAATAGAACATTTGACATTCAAACACAAGAGTCAAGAGAAGCATAAAAAGGTAAACATAAAAGAGAAATCATACGAGACTTGATAAGGTTAAACTGTTTACATTTCTATATGGGAAGATGATACATGTACCTCCTAAGATCATATTATTATGGCAATTAGAAGGAGTCTACATAGGCAGAGGCTATGGATGTAAGTCGCTTATGTCAGGGTGCTCTTTAAAAAAGGGGGGGTGAGAAAGGGATGCACTGGGAGAAAGGGGAAAGAAAAGGCAGAATGGGGAAATTTTTCTCACAAAAGGAACAAAAGGAAGAGCTTTTACAGTGGAGGGTAAAATGAGGGGGAGAATGGTAGATAATACTTGCATCTCACTTTCATTAGAATTGGTTCAAAGAGGGAAGATATATACATATATATGTATATGTATATACACACATGCACTCAGCTGGATGTAGGTAATATACCATGAATGATAAAAAGAAGGGATGGTTAAGGGAGGCAGTGGTCAGAAGCAAAACAGACTTTTGAGAGAGACAGGATAAAAAGAGAGAGGATAAACAGAAGAAAATGGGATGGAAGGAAATACATAGAAAGTAAATGGGATTCAGGGGTGACTAGGTGGCGCAGTGAGTAAAGCACTGGCCCCAGAGTCGGGAGGACCTGAGTTCGGTTCCGGCCTCAGACACTTAACACACACACACACACACACACATACACACACACACACAAACTAGCCATGTAACCTTGGGTAAGTTACTTAACCCCAATTGCCCTCCAAAAGGCAAAAAAAAAAAAAAAAAAAAAAAAAGTAAATGGGATGAGCTCATCCGTAAAATGAAAGTGGATAGCAGAATAGATTAGAAATTAGAATCTAATAATGTGTTATTTAAAAGAGACTCACTTGAAATGGAAAGACACACACATAGAGTTAATTCTGTAAGGGGCTGGTGAAGAATCTGTTATGCTTCTCAACTAAAGTAAAAAAGGCAGGAGTAGAAACCATGATCTTACATAAAGCAAAAGCAAAATGAAGACCTGATTAAAAGACATAACAGGGAAACTATATTTTGCTTAAAAAAGGTACCCTAGACAATGAAGTAATATAAAAAAATTTACCATGTTTCTTTTTTTTTTTTAATCTGGACAAGGGGCAGCTAGGTGGCGCAGTGAGTAGAGTACCGGCCCTGGAGTCAGGAGTACCTGGATGCGGATCCAGCCTCAGACACTTGACACACATACACAAAAACTAGCCATGTGACCTTGGGCAAGTCACTTAACCCCAATTGCCCTCCCCTCCCCTCCCCCCCCAAAAAAATACAGACAACTTTATTTTTCCAATTCCATGTAAAAACAATTTTTAAGATTCTTTTTAAAATTTTGTGTTCAAAACTCTTTCTCTCTCTTTCTGTCCCCCCCATTGAGAAGGTAAGCAATTAGATATATATTAAAAATATACAGTCATACAAAACATATTTCCATAATAGCGATGTTGTGAAAGAAAACATAGACCAAAAAACCCCCCCACCAAAATCCCAAACAAGAAAAATAAAGTAAAAACAAAGTATGCTTTAATCTGTATTTATACTCCATCAAGTTCTTTCTTTAGAGGTGAATAATATTTCTCATCATAAGTCCTTTGTAATTATCTTGGATCATTGTATTGCTGAGAATAGCTAAGTCGTTCACAGTTGATCATTGTACAATATTGCTGTTACCATTGTCAACCGGACCAGAACTGGCCTCTAACCTGAGAATAGCCAGAGCTGAACAGAAGGGACTAGAGACAGGCGAGTCAGGGCACAAACAGAAGTTTAATTAATTTTCAAAGTGAGGAAAACAGCTTGCAAGCAAGGCCACATGCACCAGAGAGCTCCACCCCGAGTGGGAGGACCTGCTTTAGTGTAGGGAGATGTCTTCCCCCCCCCCCACCTAAACAGTATGTTATTTTTTCCAATTACACATAAATATTTTCAACATTCACTTTTATAAGATTTTGAGTTTCCAATTTTTTCTCCCTCTCTCTCCCCTACCTCCTCCCTAAGATGGCAATCAATCTGATATAGGTTATACATGTGCAATCATATTAAACATGTTTAGTGTGGGGAGTTCTCAATACTTATACCTATGGCTACACTGTGAGCTGTAGCCCTGACAGTGAGGGGGTAACAGCAACAACGTGACAAGTTTGATTCACAGTAGGGCCTCGTGACAAGGATATGGATCCCGCAGGTGCTTGTCCGAGCTCAGAGAACACCTGGTGCTAGGAAACAATTCTGGGTTTCTGCTGTGGCTGAGATCATCCAGAGGATGAGATCATCCAGAGCACAAAGGACTGCTGTTGTGCCAAGATCCGGGCATAGCCTGCTTGCTGGGCCTTAGCTCTGGGAAACAGGGTGTCTCCAAATACCTCAACACTGAATACAATGTTCTTCTAGATCTGTGAGCTTCATTTTGTGTTAGTTCATGTGAGTCTTCCCTGGTTTTTCTGAACCTATCCTGCTCATCATCTTCTTACGGCACAGTAACATTCCATCATAATTATATGTCACAACTTTGCCCAATTGGTGGGCATCCCATCAATTTTCAATTATTTGCCACTACTATAAATACTTCTGTACATATAGGTCATTTTCTCTCTCTCTCTCTTTTTTTTTTTTGCCTTTTGGAGGGCAATTGGGGATTAAGTAACTTGCCCAAGGTTACACAGCTGGTTTTTTTGTGTTAAGTGTCTGAGGCCGGAACTGAACTCGGGTCCTCCCGACTCCGGGGCTGGCGCTTTACCCACTGTGCCACCTAGCTGCCCCCATCATCTTCTCTTTTCTTTGATATCTTTGGGATACAGACCTACTAGTGGTATTTGCTGGGTCAAAGGGTATGCATGTTTTTATTGCACTTTGAGCATAGTTCCAAATTGTCCTACAGAATGATTGAATTAGTTCACAATTCCACCAACAGTGCATTAGTATCTCAATTTTTCCATATCTCCTTCAATATTTTTTGTTTTCTTTTTCTGTCATATTAGCTAACCTGATAGATATGTATGAAATGATGCCTCAGAGTTGTTTTGCATTTCTCTGATCAATAGTGATTTAAAGTATTTTTTCACACGACTATTAGGTAGCTTTGATTTCTTCTCCTGAAAGCTGCCTGTTCATATCCCTTGATCATTTCTCAGTTGGAGAATAGCACTTATTTTTTTTTTTTTATAAATTTGACTCAGTTCCCTGTATGTTTGAGAGATAAGGCCATTATCAGAGAAACTTATTAAAAATGTTTTTTCCCAGTTTCCTACTTTCCTTCTAATCTTTGCTGCATTGGTTTTGTTTGTACAAAACCTTTTTAATTTAATGTAATCAAAATTAGGCAACTAGTTGTCACAGTGGGCCTTAAGTAGACGTAAGTTCAGGTAGACCTAAGTTCAAACTTGGCCTCAGACCCTTACTAGCTGTGTGACCCTTAATGTCACTTAACCATACTTGCCTCAGTTTCCTCATCTGTAAAATGAGTTGGAAAAGAAAATGGCAAATCACTCCAGTATCTCTGCCAAGAAAACTCCAAATGGGGTCACAAAGAGTTGGACGTAACTGAAAAATGACTCAACAATAACAACAGTCAAAATGATCCATTTTACTTCCCATAATATTCTCTACCTCCTTTGGTCACAAATTGTTCCCTTATCCATAGATCTGACAGGTAAGATATTCCATGCTCCCCTATTTGCTTAAGATATCACCCCTTATATTTAAATCATGTACTCATTTTGACCGTATCTTGTTATACCATGTGAGATATTGGTCTATACCTAGCTTCTGCCAAACGGTTTTCTAGTTTTCCCAGCAATTTTCATCAAATAGTGAGTTCTTGTCCCCAAAGCTTGGATCTTTGGGTTTATCAAACACTAGATTGCTATGGTCATTTATGGCTGTGTATAGTATACTTAATCTATGCCACTGATCCATGACTCTATTTCTTAGATTGTTTTGGTGATTACTGCTTTGCAATACAGTTTGAGATTTGATACTGCTCGGTAACCTTCCTTCACATTTTTTTTTCATTAATTCCCTTGATATTGTTGACCTCTAATTCTTTCAGATGGATTGTTATTATTTTTTTCTAGTTCTATAAAATAATTCTTTGTTAGTTTGTGTATAGCACTGAATAAGTAAATTAGTTTAGGCAGAATTGCCATTTTTGTTATATTGACTTGGCCTAACCGTGAGCAATTAATTTTTTTCCAGTTGTTTGGATATGACTTTATGTGCATGAAAAGTGTTTTTAAATTGTGTTTAAATAGCTCCTGATGGACCCCCAAGCATTTTATATTGTCTATAGTTAATTTAAATGGAATTTCTCTTTCTATCTCTTCCTGCTGGACTTTGTTGGTAATATATAGAAAGGTTGATGATTTATGTGGGTTTATTTTATATCCTGCAACTTTGCTGAAGTTGTTAATTATTTCAACTGGTTTTTTAGTTGATTCTCTGGGACTCTCTAAGTATACCATCCTATCATCTCCAAAGAGTGATAGTTTTGTTTCCTCAATGTCTATTCTAATTCCTTCAGTTTATTTTTCTTCTCTTATTGATATAGCTAGCACTTCTAGTACCAAAAAGTTTCCCTGATAAAGACCTTATCTCTCAAATATTTAGGGAATGGAGTGAAATTTATAAAAATAAAAACCATTCCCCAATGGATAATGGTCAAGGGATACAAACAGGCAGTTTTCAGAAGAAATGAAAACTATCTATTGTCATATAAAAAAATGCCCTAAATCACTAACAATAAGAGAAATTAAAACATCTTTTAGGTACCACCCCAACACCTATCAGAAATTGCAGAAGCTGGAGGGGATGAGGGAAAACAGGTAAACTAATGAACTGATGGTGGAATTGTGGACGGGTCCAACCATTCTGGAGAACAATTTGGAACTTTCCCAAAGGGCTATAAAACTGTGCATACCCTGTGACCCAGCAATACCACTATTAGGTCTATCCCAAAGAGATCAAAGAAAAAAGAAAAGGACTTACATGTATTCAAATATTTATAGCAACTCTTTTTGTGATGGTAAAGACTTAGAAATTGAGGAGATGCTCATCAATTGGGAAATGGCTGAACAAGATGTGGCCTACGATTGTGATGAAGTACTACTGTACTATAAGAAATGATCAGGGCAATGGTTTCACAAAAACATTGGAAGATCTAAATGAACTGATGCAAAGTAAAGTGAACAGATCAAGAGAACATTGTACACAGTAACAGTAATATTATAATGATGATCAACTGTGAATGACTTAGCTGTTCTCAGCAATACAATGATCCAAGGCAATTCCTAAGGAATGATGATGAAAAAATGCTATCCATCTTCAGAAGGAGAATTGATGAACTCTGAACACAAATTGAAGTATAATTTTTTACTTTCTTGCTTTTTTCTGATATGGCTAATACAGAAATATGTTTTGCATATATATAATTGATACCATATTGCTTGTCTTCTCAGTAGATGGGGAGAGGTGAGAGTAAAGGAGATAATTTAGAACTCATTTTTTTTTAAAGAAAAGAATGTTTAAAAATAAATGACAAATTTATTTTTTATTTTTGAAAAAGAAGGTAAATGTTGCAGAGTTACAAAGAATAAACATGTCCCCAAACAAATGATATGACAAACATCCCCCCTGCAGGTATGCAACATTTTATTATATTTTCAAGCTTTTCACTGTCTTGAGTAGTTTTGCTTCTTCTTTTTCTTAAAAATATTTTTCATGAATTGGAAATTGAGGGAGTGTTCATCAATTGGGGAATGGCTAAATAAGTTGTAGTATATGAATATGATGGAATAACATTGTCCTGTAAGAAATGAAGAAGAGGATGGCTTCAGAGAAACCTAGGAAGACTTGAATGAACTGATACAAAGTGAAAAGAGAAGAATGAGGAGAACAATTTATACAATAATGACAATATTGTAAAGACAAATAGCTTTGAAAAACTTGGAAACTCTGATAACACAATTCCAGTGAACTCATGATGAACCATGCTAGCTCCAGACAGAGGGGATGTATTCTGAGTGCAAATTGAAGGAGATTTTTTTTTAAGTAACTAATGCAAGGATTTGTTTTGCTTGACTCTGAATATTCATAAACTGTTTGTTTACAACTTGTCTTCTCAATGACTTGGGGACGGTGAAGTGGGAAGGAGATCATTCAAAACTTAAAATGTAATAAAAATATGTTTTTAAAAAGATGAGGCAGTTAAAAGTATTCTTTATTATGTGGTACAGCTCTCTTCGAGGCAGTAGACAGAAGAATGTTGGGAGAAATTTACGTGACACAGAAACAAAAGATATCAATGAAATTGATTTTTCAATAGTATTTTTTCCAATTAGATGTAAAGATAGTTTTCAACATTCATTTTTTTAAAATGTTGAGTTCCAAATTTTTCTCCCTTCCTCTTCCTCAACACAGCAAGCAATCTGATCTAGGCTATACATGTACAATCATGTTAAACATATCTCCACACTAGTCATGTTGTGAAAGAAGAATCAGAGCAAAAGGGTAAGAACCACAGAAAACAAAACACAAAACAGTGCAGATAGTCTGCTTTGGTCTGTATTCAGGCTCCAGAGTTCTTTCTCTGGATGGGGGTGGTGTTTTCCATCACAAGTCTTTTGGAATTGTCTTGGATCATTGTATTGCTGAGAAGAGCTAAATAAATCCTAGTTAATCACCCCTCAATGTTGTTGTTCTTGTGTACAGTGTTCTCCTGGTTCTGCTCACTTCACCCAGTATCAGTTCATGAAAATCTTTCCAGGTTTTTCTGAAATCTTCCTGCTTATCTTTTCTTATAGAAAAATAGTATTCCAGTACATCCATTACATATACTATAACCTGTTCAACCATTCCCCAATTGATGGGCATCCCCTCAATTTCCAATTCTTTGACACCACATAAAGAGCTGCTATGAATTATTTTTCTACATGTGGGTCTCTTTCCTTTTTTTTTACGATCTCTTTAAGATTAAAATTTGTTTTTAAAAACAAAGCTGAATGTTACAAACTTATAATTCCCAAACTTGGCCCCCACAAGATATATGTGAAGAAACCTCCTCCTACTTCCTTATAGAAGGGGTCCATAGGGATGGCACATTGCACATAACACCAGAGTTTTTTTGTATTTATTCATTTTGCAGAATTTTTTTCTCTCCCTTTAAAAAATTCTTTATTATAAGGCATGGCTTTTAGAAAGGGAGCAGGGAAGGGATACAGGGGGGAAATATGGGTGATATAAAATCAAAAGTTATCAGAAAAATCTTTTTAAAAAAGATTTTGAATTTGTAATGACCCAAGTTGGCAGTTGTGACTTTTTCCAAGTGTAAGAAATTTTAGTTTAGTAGCTGAGGAGGAGTAGGAATGGAGAAGCAAAATAATGGGAATCAATCCAGGCTGAAGATTAATGGAGCACAGAGAGGGAAAAGGATGAAGGAGTAATGGATTCCAAGGAGGGAGAAAATTGAACTCGTGGATTCTAGGGTCATATTGTGTAAGAAGGAAAGTGAGGCCAGAGCAGGGGGGATTGACGGGGAGAACAGGGAATGGTGGAACAAATGGAGGTCATAACAAAGATAAAGAATAGGGTTAGGAGGAGTGAGACACAGAACAGAGAAAAAGAGACACACAGAAGGGCAGGAAATTAGAGGAGGGAGGGAGAGAATAAATATATAGCACCTACTATGTGCTGAGGTACTTTACAAATTTATATCATTTGATCCTCACAACAACCCTGTGAGGTAGGTACTGTTATAAGACAAATAGAGGTTTCTAAGTGCTTTGTCTGGGTTCACACAGCTGGTAAGTGTCTGAAGTCAAATTTGACCTCAGGTTTTCCTGATTGCAGGACCAGAATTCTATCTGCTATGTCACCTAGCTGCCCAGATTATTATCAGAGATGAATTTCTGAGCTCAATATCATAGAGTGTTTGTGTGACGTGAAATCAAAGGTATATCTCTCCTTTGGGGTGGTTGAGGTGGAATGAAGATTTACATCATGGCACCCAGAGAAGCAAAGGTGATTTTAGGTTGCATTAAGAAAAGCATGGTGCCCAGGAAGAGGCAGATGAGCTCTGTTCTAAGCAGACCACAACTAGAATATCGTGGTAGGTGAAAGGTGCCATATTTTAGGAAGGACAGTGACAAGTTGGAGTTTGTCTAGAAGGGAGGTGACCCAGGATGGTTAGTGAACTCAAAAACTATAAGAATATCAATGGGAAGAGCTGAGATTGTTTAGCCTGGAGAAGAGATTTATAGGGGGAGGGACGAAAAATAGCAGTCAAGGTCTTTGAAGAGTTGCTATCTGGAAAAAGGTTTGGATTCATTCTCTTTGGTCCCAGATGAAGAACTGGAAGGAAAGGATGAAAGCTGAAGAAAGTATATCTTGGACCTATGTAAGGGGAAACTTTCCAAGCCCTAGCGCTTATTCACCAAAAGTGAAATAGACTGCCTTGAGAGATAATGGATTCCCTGTCATAGGAGATTCATCTAATTCAACATTGTCATTTCACATATGAAAAACCTGAGATCCAAAGAGGTAAAGAAGGGAGAGCTTGGAATGGAAAGTTCTTCATGGTTTGACTCTCTAGCTGCCTCTCTAGACCCATTTCGTGTTACTCCCTTTCATGCACTCTACCTTCCAGTCAAACTGTCTTACTCTTGCTTTTCCCCATACCTAACTTGCAATTTCCCATCTCCTTGCCTTTGTATTTCATGCCTGGAAAGCATTTCTTCATCTCCATCTCTTAGAACCTTTGCTGTCCTTCATTTTCAAAGAGGACCAATGACATCATGGGTGATGTCTCGACTTGCATATGAATTGGATGTGAGGCAGAGTTGTGCAAAGTTGTCAGCCCAACTCCCTCTTCCAGAGTCGCCGAAGTCCAGTAGCAAGGTAAAAGTCAGGACAACTGTCAATGGCCGGGATGCAGTGGATGATCTTGGTATCTTCGATGTCTGACCAAACTCTAAGCACTCCACAGCTAACCCAGGTTGAAGGTAACCAACTGGGAGTTAGGGGGATGTCTACCTCAAGTATATGAAGACTTTCGCGGGTGGAATGGGCAGATGGGAACAATTTGTTCCAATGGTTATACGGATGGCTGAAGCAGGTGTTATGGGGCACTTAGAGCTTGGTTAGAAACTTTAGCTTCCTTCAAAGCTCAGCTCAGTTTGTGCCTTCTGAATTAAAACCTTTCCAGCCCCTGGGCCTGTTCTGGTCCCTCCTACCTCAAAGTAACTTACCTTTGGGAATGTTCGCTCCTCTTCGGCCTATGCTCCTTGAAGGCACGGATCCTTTTGTTTCTATGCCTCAGGTTCCTTGCTCATAGAAAGTGTTAAATAAAATAATTAAAATCAAAAAATAAAAATTAAACAGAAGTTGAACTAAAAAGAAGAATCAAAACAGGAAGAGAATGTGTTTCTTAACTCCAATTAAATGAAGTATTGATGTGGATGTTATTTGGCTGTTCCGGCTTTGTCCAATATGCACAGAAGTAGGTAGGCTTAAGGGAGATGGGTTTGTGTTTTTATAAAGCTTGGTTTGGTCTTCAGTAAAATCAATAAAAGATAAATATTTGGTGTGAGGTCCCTTAGTTCACTAATTTAACAAATATCTATACGGCACTCTGCTGAGGAATGGGGGTGTTAATCTACAGACAGGTACAACCTAGGTGGGTAGTTAGGTGTCTAAGTGGATAGAGTGCCAGTCCTGGAGTCGGCAAGACTCCTCTTCCTGGGTTCAAATCTGGCCTCTGACAGGTAACTAGCTGTGTGACCCTGAGCAAGTCACTGCACCCTTTTGCCTCAGTTTCCTCATCTGTAAGAATGAGTTGGAGAAGGAAATGGCAAACCACTCCAGTATTTTTGCCAAGAAAAACCCCAGTGGGCGGGGACTGAACAACCCTCAGGTGAGAGCAGAAATGTGCAAAGACCAAGTCCACCTTTGTTAAGTTACTAAGAGAGGTAGGTACAGTCTTCTTAAGAAAATGTAGCATTTGAAGGATTTCAACAAATGACTACCAAAGAAAGGATGAGCACAAGCATGTTCAGGACAGGTGGGTTAGGCCAGTTCACCCTGGGGAATGGCAGGACACGACACTTTTGGTCCTCAGCTGGAGACCTCCGCCTCTGGCCGAGCAGCTCTCCGCTGCCGCTGGGGTGCTATGACTGGTCCAGAGTCACACATTTAGAGTCAGAGGGGGGTCCTCGGGGCTTCTGCTGCCCAGGCCAGTGCCGTCCCTCGGCACTTCTCTGCCCCTGTGGATGGTCGGGCTGTGGGGGAACTCAGACTTCAGGGGGTGGTCAAGGGGGTGCCCTGGTGGGTCTGATTCACCCCCACCCCGCACCCCCATACACACAAACTCGTTCATCGGTCAAGTGACCTTGGGCGATGAAGAAAGGGCCATGGCTACCTGTGTCTCCCTCACACCTGGCACTGACCCGTTACAGACCGCCCAACCCACCGCGCCCCCCGACCCCCGAGGAAGCAGCTGCCAGACGAGAGCCCCGTGTAAAGGCTTTTGTTAAGGCTCTTCCCGGAGGCCCGGGGCGGGTGCTAGGTGACGCCCGGGTGAGCCTGGCCTAGGGCCGTCCTCAGCTCGGCGCCCCAGGCGGGTCTGGGAGGCTGTGGCCCCGCGCGCGCGTAAAGGCAGCCTAGTCCTCCTTTGTCTGCGGGGTGGGAACCAGAGACCGTCTCCATCCCGCCCGAGGGTTTGGGCTGCTCCCGACGCCCCCTGGTGACTGAAGCACAGACAACGCGCGATCGGTGGCAATTAGCGGGCAGGCGGCGCGACCCGGAGCCTGCGAGGGGCCGAGCTCCGCGGCGAGGGGCACTTCGGGGGGCCCCAGGGCTGCGCGCCGCACAGCCGTCTCTGCCGAGCGCACGGGAGGCCCCTCAACGTGTGGGCGCACGGCGGCCGCGGCGGCGGAGGGGGATGCGCGAAGGATGGTGAAAACCAAGGGCGCCGCTGGAGCGGCCGTGAAACAGCGGGCCAAGAGCCGACCGGCCGGCGAGGCCGGCGAGGCGCCGCTCCCGGCCCCCCCGGAGAAGGGAAAGGGCCGGCCGGGGAGGAAAAGGAAGCTGTGCACAGTCCAGGACGAGAAAGCCGAGGAGCCGCCATTGCCTCTGGGCCCCTTGGAGAGCTGCTCCCTGGATCTCGGGGGGCAGCGGGAGCGCTGGGTTAAGTTTCAGAAGCGTCAGAGCCTGACTTGCGAGGGTGCAGCCAAACTCCTCCTGGACACCTTGTAAGTATTGCCCGGGCGTCCTCCATCCTCTCTTCCCGGCGGGCCAGGGCACCAGGAGGGCTGGCCTGCTTCACCCCCCCCCGCCCCCCCACCGCGGTGCATGCAGCCTTTCCGGGGATGTATCGTATCCTTAGCCTGCTGGAGGCCGGATTCTGGGGCAGTATTGACCCCTGAGTACCCGGGAACGCAGGGCCAAGAGAGCCAGAGCTTGATTTCCTCGGTGATAGTCGCAGCTCTCTTGGAAGGGCTCGTAGGGACCTGGCGCCAGGTTTCATTCAGCCTGATCAGATTAGAAGTGCCCGCCTTGTCTTGTATGAGGCCTTCTTTGTATTGCCGGAGAGGGAGGTTTCTTTGATCTTTAAAACAAAGACACAGGCCGCGTTTGCTGCCTACCGCTTGTTGCATTGTGCCTTGAGGACTGACCCTGCTTTGCCAGCTCAGGGTCCTCTTGAGCTCATTGACCCGCTCAGGCAGCCAGGCTCGGTGCCCCATTATTAGTTCTCCTTTAATAAAATTAGGGCCTGTCCTTCCATATCCATTTCTAGTGGGCTCCTGCCTTCCATGAGCATTCATACAGTCTGCTTGGCAATATGTGAGTGAGGCCAGTGTCCTCACCATCCCCTTACTTCCATCCCATTTATATTTGGCTATGGAAGTTACCATCCCAAAGCAGACCCCTGATTAAGGGTCTTTTGGAAGGACTCTGCATAAGCAGTGCAAAAACATGTGCATTTGATGTCGCCAATTTAAGCTGCACAAAGTTAAACAAAACTATATGTTTCCATGTGATGGGAAGTAGGAGAAAACGTTTAGCATGCATTCTAATGGGCTGGAGTTGGTGTGGGCAGACCTGGCCTCTTCAAAGGAGAAAACCCAAGTTTCTTCAGAATATGGAACCACAGGATGTCAGAACTAGAAAGGGCCTTAAAGGTCATCTAGCCCAGTCCCTTCATTGTCCTGAGAGGGGAGAGAGACTCTTGGAGGGGTCAGGTGGCAGATGGTGCTTTGTGGAGGGAGAAATGCACTCAGGACAATTGAAGAGGCAGGCAAGCACAAGTCCAAGATGTCCTAGGCCAGACATTCAAGACCTGGGCCCTGTGACTTAGGTAGGGGTTGTTTTGAGTTGGAGTTGAGCCCATGCCTCTCTATCTTCTTGTGTTCTTTCATGTGCCTGTTTAGATTGTGGAGGGTCCATTCTGGCAGATTCATGCAGAGCATTTATTGAGCTCTTACTGTGTGCCAGTCACTGGGCTAACCATGGGGGGATGTTGTAAATACAAGCAAACAAGACAGTACCTGCCCTCAGAGAGTATGCATTCCAGTGGGAGAAGACTACGTGGAAAGGGGAGCTGGCAAGGGGAGGAGAGGAGGCAAAGGGAGAAGGTACAGGGTGGCCAGTGAAGCGGAAACCTGCGGAGCACACAGGTGCCAACAGACCCTGGCAGGAAACAGGTCTAGGTGGAACTCAAAAGGGCTTTGAAGATGGAGCTCTATCTGTGACTTCTTTGGAGGACGATGAAGAGTTGGAAGTCAATTTTGCCAAGGGGAAGGAAACTCTGGGGCCCCAAAGCTTTGGAAACCCTTCCCTTCTCATACCTTCACTTCAAAGGGCTGCCGCACGGGCCAAGTCAAGTTGTTTTGCTTCCTCTCAGACTCATTTTCTTTCCCTCAGACAGGGGCAATAATAACATTGGCCCAGCTGGGGAGGTAAGCAGTTTAACAGAAAGCCTTCGCTGGCTTTTCCTTGGACTCCCTTAATGGATTCATAGTGTTTTCAGGCTAGGAAGGGCCTCAGAGACCATACAGTCCAACTCCCTTATATGGAAGAGGAAGAGGAAGCCCAGAAATTAAAGTCATTTTCCCAGCCTGGTAGAAGAGCCTGGCCTAGAACCCAGTTTACCTGACTGGATCCCAATATTCTTTCTCCTAGCACACCCATGAAGCTAGTGGCACCTACTTGTAATAAGCAGAATGGCTGACGTAGAATTCTTTACGATTCAGATTCCTATCTAAGGGGAGCCCTCCTTATAAGACCATCTATAATAGCATCCTTTGATGTGGAGGGGGGTCTGCTGAACTGAAGGCCCCAAACCCATTGACAGAAAAGGCTTGCCTGGGGCCCTCTCCTTTTTTTAAGAAAAACATTTTAATCGTTGGACCTTTGAAAGGTTATAGTCCAAACAGGAGTGCAGAGTCCTTAGTTCCTATTTAATAATTAGCTTAAGGAAAGGATTATGCACAAAGTACTTAGTCTCCTCTAACTCTGTGTCATAACTTCTTCTCTGGGTTTTCTTTTCTCTATTGGCTTATTCCTCTGTATCCCTCACACATTATTATAGGAATTCATCCACACCTGTGTGTGTGTGTGTGTGTGTGTGAATTTCTTCTCATTTAACAGGCCAAACACCAAGTTGACAGATTTGGGCAATACGTTGCTTTTTCATTTCCTCTCTGATAAAGCCTTTTTAACACATTCCTAGCTCATAAAAAATTCCATTTTTATGTCCATGTGCTAATCAACATTTGAATGTCTAGTGTGAAACCCGAGGAACATGAACTGCTCTGGCTGTGAAAGGAGGCCACATGCATTGTCCCAGGCAGATCCAGAGAGCCGTGGGTCTGACAAGCCCCCAGCCTGGTTCTTTCACTGCCTGGTCTTCAACCTTCTCCCTCTTGTTATTCTGATCATTTTGGTTATTGTTCCTAATAAGCATAGAGCCTCATCACAAAACAGCATCTGCCACCAGTAGTCACACTGGTAATTAATAGAGGAATGGTCTGTCCAGGCCATTATCTGAACAGAGAGTGGGACCCTTGAAGAAACTGAGTGAAGGAAACATGGTCATAATCAGGAATGTCATCATAATAGAAATGCACAGGGCTCTTCTCAGACATTTTCCAGAACAGGGATGGGACAGACTGTAGGAGGCCTTTCCTTGTCTCTCCTTCCCAAGGATAGCGTCCCTCGTTCCCTGCCCACCCCCAGCCTTGTATTTATGGTGTCTGTGCTTTTACTGGTACGTTTTGTCTCTGATAGAATGTTAGAGTTTAAACTCCTTCAGGGCAGGAACAGTTCTGTCTTTTTATCACTAGCACTGGACGGGATACATAGTAGGTTCTTAATAAATGTTTGCTGATTAAGGCCTGCCCCTCCTTTGTGGGCTTCCATTTATTTGCTCTGCCACAATGATCTTTCACAAACAGATTTTCCTTGTCTTTTTGTAGGGGAAGGAGGGGAGGGGGAAGGGGCCTGTTTTCTCCACTACCAGCAGGGGAGACTTAGTAGCTGAGCTTGAAAGTGCCTCGAGGGGCCCCCACTTTTCAGTTTATTTGTTCTGCCCACATTAAGATTGTTGATAGGATTTCAGGCTGTTGGCAGTCCAAGCCTGCCTTGGATTTTCCTCCTTTCCCAGGAATCCAGAGTCGGCACCATTTCTCTTTTTGCATTTCATGCCTGGCTGCCTTCCTTCCCCTGTGGAATTGGAGGGTGCTCCTCAGCTGCCCTTCCCATTTCTTTTCCTGGGACCCTAAATAAGACAAGGGTTTGAAATTTAAAAAAAAACCGTTCAGTACTGCCTGACTGTGCTAGCAGGGAGAAGTCCGGGTGTGAGCCTGGGAAGATGGATTGATGAATAGCTCTTTGCCGAGCATCCTTGTGGCCGTGTGGAAAGAGTGGGGGCAGGGCCATTGTGCCCCGTTACTATGGTGAAGGCACAGCTGGAGGAGAGGGAGGTTGGGAGGAGTCCTGAGCAGCCCTGGTTGGGTTAGAACGACTTCAAGGGAGGAGGCCTCAGATGTTTGGAACTAATTAAGCTCCAATTACTGCTCTGTCCCTACACCCTCCCCCAGCCTTGGCATAGAAGCAAGATAATAATACTCCATGTGCAGGGAGGAAGGGCAGGTCCTTGGATTAGTCTCATTTGGAGGGGTTTTCAGAAAACAATGGCATTTTGTATTCTAAGGGGGACTGGTAACATTTTCAGGGGGGTCCAGCAAGCTTCCCCTTCCCCAAAGAAGATAGAATCAGGAGTCTGATGGCAAATTGAGTATCAAACTGTTTCATTTACACAGAATGCTGGACTTGTATTCAGCATGACCCAAGGTTCAAATCCCACCTCTGACATTTACTGAGCTATCCTGGGCAAATTGCCCAACCTCTCTGGGCCTCAGGCCACTCTCTAATGGTGTAATTTTTTTTTCTTTTTTTTTTTTTTAAAGAAATAGGGGTTAAGTAACTTGCTCAAGGTTACACGGCCAGGTGTTTCTGGGTGGGTGCTAAGTTTCTGAGCTCGGATTTGATCCCCAGGTTATCCCGACACTGGAGCTGGTGCTCTTACTCACTGAGCCACCTGGCCTCCCCTAAGAGTGTAAATTTTCAGAGCCTGAATGGAAGGAGTTCCCACACCTGGAGTTGCAGGACTGAAGAAACGAGGATCTTTTCTATATTGACCTACCACTTGTGTCATGATGCTGTTAGCAAATAGGTCATGGTGCTGGAAGGAACCCCCTAGACTAGGCCATTCATTTTATAGATGTGGTGAGAGGAAGTCTATGTCCAAAATCACACAGGTAATAAATAAGTAATCAGCTTGGGGTTTAAATCCAGTCCAGTGCTCTTTCCCCTGCAGGTTTACAGATAAAAAGCATGATTGAAATGCTGGAAAAGTGGTATATGACGACCCTTCCATGGTCCCCTGTCCCACCCGTTTGTTGAGGCTCAGTCCCATCTTTGAAGGCAGGAAGTGTTTCCTAGGACACTCCTGTCTCTCCTCATTCTTTGGTGCCCTTCGTGTCCTGGAAGAAAGCCTACGTGTGTGTGTGTGTCTTGTGTCTGTGTCTCTGTATGTGTCTGTGTCTGTGTGTGTGTCTGTGTCTGTGTGTCTGGCTTTGGCCTCTGTCTCCCATGGGGTGCTGGGCCCTTTGTACTCCAGAGGGGTCATTATGTCAGAGGTAGGAAACCAGGATGACAGCCAACATATCTTTTCTTGTGCTGTCTGGGACTACCGAGGAATGCTCACCATCCCGCATTTGTTTTTGGCTTTTTCTCTGCCTAGTGAGTACCAAGGTCTGGTGAAACACACTGGAGGCTGCCACTGTGGGGCGGTTCGTTTCGAAGTCTGGGCTTCAGCAGATCTGAACGTTTTTGAGTGCAAGTGAGTGACCCTTTTCCATTCCTACTAAGAGGAAGTGGGGCTTGGGGAAGGTGCTCTGTGCCTCTTAGCACCAACTGTCCATCTGGGATCCATCAAACTCAGCATTATGAAGGGATGGGACTGGCCTTGTAGTTTCACTGGAGTAGGGAAGGAACTCCCAGGGGAGGACATTCTCTCCAGCAATTCAGTTCTATTGAATTGTTCTATGAAACTAATAGTCTTAGATGCCTGAAACTCTAAGAAGTTAAGGGACCTACCCAGGGTCACATAGCCTTGTGAAAGGCAGAACTTGAACTAGGTCTCCAGGACTTCAGGGCCAGCCTTTATCCACTATGCCACACTGCTTCTTGTGGATTAGGAAGGGGAGGGGAATGAAAATTCAGAAACTCATTTTTTGCCTTGACACTTATATATTCTTTTTTTTTTTTAAAGCAATTGGGGTTAAGTAACTTGCTCAAGGTTACACAGTCAGTTATTTCTGGGTGTGGTGGTAAGTATCTAAGCCCGGATTCGATCCCAGGTCATCCCGACTCTGGGGCCGGTGCTCTTACTCACTGAGCCACTTGGCCGCCCCTAAGCAATTGGGGTTAAGTAACTTAAGGTTGTCTGAGCCTGAATTGGATCCCAGGTCATCCTGACTCTGGGGCCGGTGCTCTTACTCACTGTGCTACCTGGCCGCCCCAAAACTTATATATTCTGAATGATTACTTAAGCTTCAGTACAATAAAAGATTGTCCATATGGGACACATAATTGTTTTTTACCTGTTGTATTTGTTTCTTTTGCTGTGATGAAGGTCATTGGGATACGAGCATCGTTTTGTTGATGCAACAACTCTTATCAGGATTTTATGGTTGTCCTGGCTGAAAGCATCCAGAGTAGCGCCCTAGAGGTCACTGAACCTGGCTGTGCCTCGTCCAAGCTCACACAGAAGCTTCTGGAGTCTGTCCCAGGTCCTCTCACTAAATCAGGGCTTCTTCACCTCAATTTTTGTGTGTCCTGGGTCCCTTGGTGACCTAGTGAGGCCCTTCTCAGAGTAATATTTTAAAATGCACAGAATATTATACATAGGATTACAGAGAAAACTAATTATGCTAAATTATAGCACTGTGGATAGAATGCTGGGCCTGGAGTCACAGACCTGAGTTCAAATTCAGCCTCAGACACTTACTGGCCATGTGACCTGGGTAAGTCACTTAACCCTGTTTGCCTCAGTTTCCTTATGTGTGAAATAAGCTGGAGAAGGAAATGGCAAACTACTCTAGTATCTTTGCCAAGAAAATCCCAAATAGGGTCATGAAGATTCAGACATGACTGAAAAAATGACTAAACAACAAATGGTTACCAAAGTATTGAAAAGAAAGATAGAAAACAAGTTCATGGACCACAAGTCCACTGTGGGAGCCTCTATAAAGACAGATGGGAGCCTCTATAAAGACAGATTTTCTTCTTCATATTATGAGGGCAGATGTTACACACATATATACACAAACACACACACTTGTGAGTACCAGGTCCTTCTGCTTACCAACCCCTTCTGTGGTCTGGGACCCTGGGACACCTCAGGTTAGGCCTCCTGAAGGGAGGTATCTTTATCTGGGGATGCCCAGTGCTTAGCATGGTACCTCCCCCCTAGGAGGTGATCAGTAGATGTGCCTTGGGTGGGTTTGACTGAATTAAGAAGGGAAGGCTGTGGTGGGCCCTTTGCTGACTTGGTAACTTTTTCTCACTTTGCTGCAGCTGTAGCATTTGCAAAAAGAAACAGAACAGGCACTTTATCGTTCCAGCTTCGCGATTCAAGCTTCTGAAGGTGAGTACTGGAGGGCTGTGCCTGCTTGGTGGGGGGGGGTGTTGCCCAAGGATGTGTCTGCTGGCCACACTTTTTTTTAAAGCTATATCATTCCACTGACGGAGGGTGGTTTCAGAGGCCCAAGAACAAAGACTGCTTCCCATCTGGGGCAGAGACTGGCCTTTAGCCACAGGCTGACATTTTCAGACTTGGCCAGTGTTAGGTTTGGTTTGGTTTGATTGTATGTATTTGTTATATGGGAGGAATCTACTTGGGAGGAGAAGAAAGCAAGTCATTGGAAAGTGATGTTAAAAATTTTTTTAAAACCCATCAATAAATGGAATACAAAAGGACGCTTACCTGTCCCTTAAGTTTTTCCCACAAAGAAAGTGAAAAAATTACATTCCAGCGTGCACACAGAGTCCATCAGCTCTCTCTGGAGATGGATAGCCCTTATTATCAGGGAGAAGGGGTAGGCAGGTCTTTCACAGCTGATCAGGGGTAGGCAGGTCTTTCACAGCTGATCATCGTAACAACTTTGCTATTACTGTGCACAGGGTTCTTTGGGCTCCACTCACTTTGGTTTACATCAGCTCATGTAAGTCTTCTTAGGTTTTTCTGAAACTGTCTCCCTCATCATTGCTTACAGCACCATAGTTTTTCATCACACCATGGACCACAACATGTTCAGCCATTCCCCAATTAATGCGAATCCCCTCAATTTCCAATTCTTTCCCACTACAATAAAAGCTACCTTAAATCTTGTACATTTGGTCTCTTTCCTTTCCCTTTGATTGGGATACAGACCTAGTAGTGGTATTGCTGGGTCAAACAAAGCATGTGCAGTTTTATAGCCCTTTAGGCATAGTTTCAGATTATTCTTCAGAATGGTTGGACCAGTTCACAATTCATGATGTCCCTATTTTTCCACTTCCCCTCCAGCCTTTATCACTGTCCTTTTCTGTCCTATTGGCCAATCTGATAGGTATGAGTGGTACCTCATTTTTTTCAATTTGCTTTTTTCTAAACAATAGTGATTTAGAGCATCTTTCATGTGACTATTGATTACTTTGATTTCTTCTGAAAAGTGCCTATTCGTATTCTTTGACTCAGTTGGAGAATAGCTCTTATTTTTATATGAATTTTACTCTATCCTACTCTGTTAACAAAGGGGTTCTTTCCCTTTTTGTGCCTTGTACCCCTCTGGAAGACAGTTTAGTGAAAGCTATAGATTCCTTCTCAGAATAATGTTTTTTTGGGTTTTTTTTTTTTTTGCCTTTTGGAGGGCAATTGGGGTTAAGTAACTTGCCCAAGGTTACACGGCTAGTTTTTTGTATGTGGCTATTAAGTGTCTAAGGCCAGAACTGAACTCGGGTCCTCCTGACTCCAGGGCTTGGTGTTCTATTCACTGCGCCACCTAGCCACCCCTCATTTCCTTATTTTTAGTTAAACAAATATTTTTGACTGTTTTCCAAGAAGCGGTGTGATGGAGAAGAGAGAAAAGAACACTGGCTTTCAGTCAGATGACCTGGTTTGAATCCTGGCAGTGCTGTTGAGACGTTGGGCTTCAGAGTCTTCATTTATAAAATTCTGATCTCCGAAGTCTTTCCAGTTCTACCATTATCTAATGTGATGACTCCTTGCCTAGGTAGGAGCTTTTCGTTTTGCCCCAGAGTGCCCAGATAGGCACTGAGCTTTCCCTTAAAGAGTTTACAAGAGGCATGCATGTGAACTAGGACCATGTAGCCTGGATCGTGTCCCTCTAATGCTCAGAATTCTCCAATGACTCCCCATTGCCTCTTGAATGGATTCTAGGCTCCTCAGTTTCCTATTCAAGGCCCTGTACCATTCTATGTACAACACCTTATACTCAGTGAAGCAAATGTCCCTGAACAAAATGGAAGAAGCCAAGAACCAAGAACCAAGCGGACAGTCATCAGCTGGGGAATCTCTGAAAAACACTCAACTCTGTAGAAATAGGACAAAAAGTTATTGTGTTATCTGTAAGTAATCAAGTAATGAGGAGAGAGAGAAGGGAGGGAGAGTTAGCATGAGCATGATGACGCAGAGTGAGATTGGGAGGGCCAGAGGAGGAACATGGTCAGTAACAGGATCACCCTCCTTTCTTTTTTTTTTCCTTTTTGGAAGGCAGTTGGGGTTAAGTGACTTGCCCAAAGTCACACCGCTAGTAAGTGTGTCAAGTGTCTGAGGCCAGATTTGAACTCAGGTCCTCCTGACTCCAGGGCTGGTGCTCTGTTTACTGTGCCACCTAGCCTCCCCCATCCCTCTCTCCTCAAGCAGAGAGGCCAGGGTTCAAGGTAAAGGAGACTTATCTCTGATGTCAGATGCACACCCTGTATCAGATGCTTTTGTTTAGTTATTTTTCATACAATTAGGGTTCAGTCTAGGTCAGGAGTGGGGAACTCGAGGCCTAAAGGCCTTGTCTGGGTTCTTTTGATAAAGGAGTTGTATGTAAGGAGAGAAGGAATCAATGCAATGTATTTTTTTTTCCATTTGAGAAGGTTATTCAGTGCTTAAAAAAAAAGTAGGAAAGGAATTTGGGAACAAAGATATGTGTGTGTGAGTGTGTGTGAGTGAACTGTATCGGTGTTGGACAGTTGGAAAGATGTCATACACAGGAAGAAGAGAAGAGGGATCAATATACATTGGAATTAAAAACTGATTTAAGATTCTTCCTAAAGAAGAGGCAGCTGGGGGCTCTGAGGAGGAAGCAGCAGCCTCTTTCAAGGAATAGGAAACTAAATGTGCAGCTGAAGCCACTGGGTGAGGGATGCTCCGGTCAAGGTCAGAGGAAGAAGAGATGGAGCAGGAGTAACTGAGGACTTCTTGCTTTGTTGTCTTCTGGGGCATGTTTTCAGAGACTTGTGCTCGCTCCTGGCAGGTCACAGGGGCACCAGTGGTACTTCCCAAAGGAGGCCAGAAATGCTGTCAGAGATGAAGAAGCTGGTGGCAAAAGTCATGTTAGGGCCACAGGTGGCGTCATTGTCACCGCTGCTAAGCAGAAGCAACAGATCCAAAAAAAGCAAAGCAGATTTAGAAAATGAAGATGTGTTTAAGAAGATGGTGTCTGAGCATCAAATGTAGATTTTAAAACATAGGAACGACAGGCTCCTGATCAGGGATGAAGAGAGTCAGACAAGCGATCTTGTGTGCCAGGGGTCTTGACAATCTAATCAAAAGGGCTTTCATTTGAAGAGGATGAAAGAGGAAGAAAAATGCATTGATTCAGCAAACTAGATACCATGGAGAGAAGCTACAACATAGGAGGAAGAAAGGCCATGGAGACATCCAGAATCTCACCAAAGAGGAGATCCAAAGACAAGTCAGTAAAAATCGTGGGCTCCAAAGTCTGTTAAAGACGAGCAGATTGAAGACCAAGGTAGGGAGGCAAATGTGACCTCAGGTAGCACTGTGGGTTGGTGGAATGAGACCCGTTACTGGAATACAATTCTGAATATTCTTTACTTAAAAGAAACAAAATAGATCAAGAAGCATCAGGGATGAGGAAGCTTTGTGCTTTAGAAAGCGTATTCATGTGAGGAAATCCAGTAACAAGAGGGTTAGACGCAAGGAGTGTTTGGGTGAAGGTCAACGGTTGCTGGTAAAGAAATAAGATCACTCCTCCTAGAGGAGAAGTGAGCCTTCCCTCCTAGAGCTTATGATATAGAAGGAGAGGAGTGGATGAAAAAGCATTTAATAAACCCTTGATATATGCCAAGCACTGTGCTAAGTACTAGGGATAGAAATAGAAAATTGAGGTACTCCTGCCTCTCAGAATTCACATTCTGATTGGGGGAGACAGCCCATAGAGCCCCAACGGTTCAGTTGCAGGACGGATCGAAATGTCCAGAAGTCCTGAGTATTCATTAGCTTGGTTGGCAGCGCCCAAAGGTCTGGAGAGTGGAGCAGCAGGGCAGATGGAGGGGCCTGAAGGACCTTTGGCAGGTCAGATGGTAAAGCCTTGTTTTCCTCTACCAGAAAAAGCTGGGAATAGTCTCCACTACACTTCGGAGAACATATTTATCAGGGGTCAGTGGAAATTGAGTTTTCCCATGAAAGTCAGCCCAGGAGGAATGAGAAACTATTGGGAATTAAATTCTGAAACCACGTGAGATTAAAAATTCACTGGATGACAATGTTAGAGCATAAAAGACCCTTGGATCATGGGTTGAAGCTAGAAGGAGCCTTGGAGGACATCTAATCCAGGGCCTGGCCCATTGTAAGCACTTGATAAAGGCTTCATTTTACAGATGAGGAAGCAGGTCCCTGAGGGTAAGAGACTTGCTCACAGTGGTAGAGTTGGGATGGAAACCCACATCCTCTGGTGACAGTCTGGTGGGGGGGGGGGATCTGTGATGTGAGCTGTATGTGCATGTGTGGTGTGTCTATGTGTGTGCATACACGCCACTCTCATACACACAGCTGGGTTTGTGAGGGGATGGGTGTGTGTGTGAGGTAAGTGTTTGTGTGGGTGCCTGTGTGTTTCCATACCACACCATCTCTTGACAGGCTAAACTATCGTTCTGAACCAAATAAGATGAAATGTAAAGATCGAAGTGTAAAATCTTGAACTTGGGCTAAAAATATTTCCATTGGGAGTACAAGATGGGGGAGGAATAGTTAGCTGGCACTTTGAAAAGACCTGGGACAAGACTGTTGTGCTGTGAGAAATAGTGACAGGGATGGTTTCAGAGAAACCTGGGAGGACTTGTAAGAACTGCTAGAGAGTGAAGTGACTAGAGTTAAGAGAGCAATTTATACTATAACAACGTCGCAAAAGTGGCCAGTTTTAAAAGATTTGAGATCTCATCAATGCAGTGGCCAACCATGATTCCAGAGGACCAGCGATACATGCTACTCACCTCCTGACAGGAAGGGCATGGACCGAATACAAACAATTAGATGGATTCGGGGCCATAACCAGTAGAGGGGTTTGCTTTGCTTGTCCAAGTATATTTTTCCCCCTGTGACAGGGGGCTATGGAGGGGGGGGGGAAGAAAAAGAAAAGAAATGATTTTTGAAAAAAATTATATTTGGTAATTAAAAAGAAAAGATCTGGGGGTGATAGTGGGCCACAACCTCAATGAGGCAACAGCTCCAAAGGCTGCATTAAGGGAAGCATGGCTTGGAGGATTAAGGAGCGCTGTTCTGCTGTACGGTCCTGGTCAGAGCCTACCTGGAGTAAGGCATTCAGTTCCAGGCACCACATTTTAGGAAGGAAATTAATAAGGCATAGAACATCTGAAGGAGGACTCAGCCAAGGTGGTAAGTGGGGATGTTGAGCCTAGAGAAGTGACTTAGTTAGGCTTGATTGGTAGTCATCTTGAGGTATTTGAAGGGATGTTACCTGGCAGAAGGAACAGACATGTTCTCTTTGGCCTAAGAGGGCAAAACTCAGAGCGGTGGGAGAAAGTGCAGAGAGGCCAATTCAGGCCTCATGTAAAGAACTCCTGACTGTTCTGCCTACTTCGCCCAAAGTGGAGTGGGCTGTCTTGACTGATAGCAGGTTCCAGCTCATTGGTGGTGGCCAACAGAAGCTGGGTCACCACTTGGGGATGGTGTAGCAGGACCGCTTTGGTGGATCTGGGGTAAACGAGATGCCCCCGTTGTCTTTCCTGAGTCTGAGATTCTGCACTAGCTTTCTAGCCTATTCTCACTGTGGACTTTATTCTTGAACCAAACTGGACTGTTTGCCTGAACGTTCCTGCCTCTGCCCTTTGCTTGCCCTGTTTCTCTGTGCCTGGGGTACCCTGTCCCCCATCCCCACCTGCTGCAGACTTGCCCCATTCTTAAGACCCACCTCCGATATCACTTCTCCATGCAGCCCTCTTGAAACCTCGCTTCCCCATGCTGGGACCTCCACATCACAGCCTTCACACTATTCTCAGGCATTTATTTTTAAAGCTATTTTTATATTATAAAGTCCACATCCACCAATAGACAAAAGCCAAAAGGACAAACAAAATCTTCTATAAAACTACGAACTTCCAAGTATTTACAGTTTATCAAAAGTCTATACACCCTGACAAAACAAAACCACTCCAGAGCTTGCTGGTTTCTCCCAGTCTTTTAGCAGTTTGCATTTATTTTATGTACTTATCATGTTTAAGTTTGCATCACAGTTACTTGTATATGTATCACATTCTGCTGCTGGACTGTAAGCTCCATGAGGGCGGGGACCATCGTCTGAAGCATTTTTGCCATGCCTCCCTAGCACAAAGAAGGCCCTTAGTGCATTTCTCCAACAACAGATTTTGTGGATGCTTTCATACTCATTTCTCAAACTACGTCCCTTTCTTCCAGTCCAGACCCTGCATTTTGCAGTGTCCATACCGTTCTGTGCCCTTGGGCCCCAGCCTCTCCTCCTCCCTGAGGAGCAGTCTGTCTCGGCGTCCTTCTCCTAAGGCCGTCCCTGGATGGCCTTGCCGCTACTCCAAGTCCAGCCTCCCTCTGGTGTCTCTCACGGACATGGTTTTTGTGTTGGGGTTTTCTGGTTTTGCTTCTGTCTCTCTGCCCCAGTTCATACATCAGTTAGTACTCAGATGGGTCAGTAAAGGAGAGGACCACTGTTGACAAATAAATGTGTCTGCGTGTTTCCTGCAGGGTGCTGAGAACATAACCACGTACACCTTCAACACTCACAAGGCCCAGCACACATTCTGCAAGAGCTGTGGGGTGCAGAGCTTTTATACACCTCGGTCCAACCCTGATGGTTATGGTAGGTAAAGTGAATGGGGCTGTGTCCAGAGAAATGCCAGGACCCAAGGAGCAGAGGCATTTCCTGGTGATCAATAGGCCTAGAACCCATTCTACCAGTAATCCACCCAGTTGACCATGCATGCTTGAGTGAGCCCTGCTACCTGCTTCTAGCATCTCAGAATCATGGCTGGCCAGGCTGACTGGCAGGGCCAAGCTGGGTCTGGAGCCTAGTCCCAGCCCTTCTGAACTGTGTGGCCCTGGGCAGGGTACTAGACTTCTCTGACCTAGTTCCTCATTTGTAAAATTCAGGTAACAGTCCTTTCATAATTTATATTCCAGTTATAAGGAAAATGCTTTGTAATGCCCTAGAGACTCATGAGCTCTTCTACATGGGGCAGAACCCTGGCATGGATCATCAAGCGGACAGTAGGGCCGGCTCGGCCTTGGAGAAGGGCACTGAATTAGACCTGGGGACCGAGATTCTGGCTGCTGCTTCTAGCAGTGATCTAAGGGCAGAAGATGTGAACTCTCTCCAGCTCAATATGCTCACCTGTAAAATGGGGATAACAATGCTTGCCCTGTCCTGTCTACTCTTAGGGTTGTCATGAGAATCAGCCAGGCTCATGGACAGGGCCCTAGGGAAAGTGTAAGGGATTAGGATTCGGACAGTGGAAAGGGGGTGGGGAGAGGAGAGGGAAGAACGCATCTCCACTGGTAGCTTGGACACGCTGGTGCATATTAGACTTCAGCTAAGATTGCAGAGCACTGCTAGAGAGAAAACAGGACCAGCTTCTACTCACCTAGGATTGAGAGCTGGAGGGATCTCAGCTAGTCCAGCCCTGGCATTTTACAGAGGCGCAGAGAGCCCAGGGCATTTGTGCTGATAGAGTCAGAGCTGGAGGGGGCGTCCTTGGAGGACATCCAGCCCAATCTCCTCCTTTTACAGAT
Source organism: Petaurus breviceps papuanus (assembly GCF_028583685.1). Lineage (NCBI taxonomy): Eukaryota > Metazoa > Chordata > Mammalia > Diprotodontia > Petauridae > Petaurus > Petaurus breviceps. Next base: position 15,782,206 of record NW_027185798.1, read on the forward strand.
GAGCAGACGCCTTAGAGTAGAGCAGTGACTTATCCAGGGTCACACAGCTAATAAACGTCTGCTGGTGGTGGAAGGGGAACTTAGGGTGGGGATTCGAACACAGATCTTTCTGACCACACGTCCAGTGCTCCACTCAATGCTTCCTGCCTCTTCTTGGACTTGGCCAAGGTCACACACAGTAAGCGTCAAAGCCAGGATTCAGACTTGGTCCCCTCTCTATAAACATAGCTCTCTCTCATTCTTCTGTACCAAACTGTCTTCTCTTTGCTTTGTTATATAAATAGAAAATGAAAGCCATTTGCTCGCTCCCTCAGTAGTTAATAATTGATCCTGCCTGTCTCTGAAAGCTGTTCAGGTCTGATCTGTTCAGGCAACAGAAGCGGCGATAGCAGCTAATGGAGGGAATTGTTCATAGAGGGAGGGTCAGATTGCAGATCCACTCTGGGTAGGGAAAGAATTCCTTTCTTCCTCACCAGCAGGTCACCTGCAGCCCTGACTTCTGGATCTTGGTGGGGAGTCGGGGGGGGGGTGACAAACTAGCTATACCTGGTACATCTTCCCCAAGCTGGTTCTGTCTCCAGTTACATCTGTGCCAAGAGAGACCCCAGTACTAACAATCTGTCACCTACAGAAGCTTGTGAGACTGAGAGGTCAGAGTTGAATGCTCTGTAGAATGGGGGCCTGGAGAAGGAGATGGCAAACTACTGTAGTATCTTTGCCAAGAAAACTTGAAATGGGGTCCCGAAGTCAGACAGGACTGAACAATGGCTGAATAGCAGCAGAATGGGGGCATGATGATGTGTTTCTTGGCGCTGGGTGATGCTGGGGCAGTCACTGCCTGGAGCTGTCCCAGGGCCTCCACCTGCCCCTGGCATCGCTACCTAGAAGGCAAGTGTCAAAGCTGAGGAATGGCTTTCCATGGGTGCTACCGGGGAGATGGCTGAGGGCGGGATCCCCCTCTCTCCAGACACCTTCCCTGTCCCATCTAACTCCCATTGTGCTCCTTCTCCAGGCATCGCCCCCCACTGCCTGGATGAAGGCAGTGTGCGCAGCATCGTCATCCAAGAGTTCAACGGCAATGAGTGGGAGAAGGCGATAAAGGAGCAGAAGAATGTTCAGAGCAAGCCCAAAGAGTGACGCCCCTCCCCCTTCAGCCTCAGCCCGGCCTGGCCCCCGAGAGTGAGGCACCCAGCGAAAGCCTGTGATGACACGCTTCTGGGAGCTCCAGGGTCTTCTCCAGTATGTATGAAGCAGGATAAATGAAAGCAACTCACTTTTCATACAGAGGCAGCCGGAGACAACTTGTCCCAGAGGCTAGTGTTCTTTCTTGGACCAAGCAGCCCTTGCCTGATGCCTTGGGCTGCATAGCATTCTCCCCTCAGCCCAATCTGTGGTCCAGATCATTTCAGTTCCTCCCCTTCCCTCCCAGCTTTCATGTGAGCTTTTAGGGACATGAGCCTCCTTTGGTTTTTATTAAAGATAATTATTACTGGGTTGCCTCATTGCCTTTGCTTCAGAAATTCACTCAACAGCAGAGATCGCTGATCACCTACTCTGTGCAGAGCCCTGGGCGAAATACCCTGGGGAAGGTACCAAAGCTTTCCTTGAGGTGGGCGCTGAGCTGAGCCAGGGGTCACTGGCAGGGCTTGGATTCGTAGAGAAGAGGGGAGGTCATATTTTAGGCAGACATATTGTTAGGGGAGAAATATCTCCACTTTGTGTTCAAGTGCTATGTTATTGCTGCCAAACATATATCTACCACAATGCAGAGATTATCGAGGCCCAAACCTAGGTTTTGGCAAGCTTGAGCTCTGGTTCAGGGGGTAGAAAAATGACCTCTGAATGAAGATTGAGATTCTAACAGGACCTTAGGCAGAGAGACAGAGAACTATATGAATTTACATACTGTGATCTCCTACACCCTCTGAGGCCACAGAAGTAGAAAAAGGCTCGTTCATAATCCCATGCAGCCTTCAATGTCATCAAAATTGAACAAAGTTAAGCAGAGCCATCGTCATCTCATACACCCTCCAAAGAAACCAACCTACTTAGCCAAACTCTATAGGTGAACTAAGTCAGGTTACAGAATAGACTCCATTCTGAGGGTTCACAGTGGGTGGGTGGGAGAAGGGATATATCTCCATGTGGCCAAGATGACCAAGGAGTCAAGGACAGCTGGGATTCTTTAATACTATTTTTTTATTTAAGCAATTGGGGTTAAGTAACTTGCTCAAGGTTACACAGCCAGGTGTTTCTGGGTGGGTGCTAAGTGTCTGAGCCCTGATTCGATCCCCAGGTCATCCCGACACTGGAGCCGGTGCTCTTACTAGCTGAGCCACTAGAGGCCGCCCCCTCTTTAATACTTTCTATCATTTTGGCTCCTACTTCAACAATGTCCATCTTCTCTTAACACTATAATTCTGTGAGTCAGGTTTTGGTCAGGTGATGTGAATATGAGAGGCCAGGCTTTCAGTTAACCAAAAGTCTGCCCTGAGCCCCAAACAATAAAAATATTAAAACGATATCAAAGATGAAGAACCACAGTCCCTCAATGGAGGGACCATGGTATGTAGCTTCAGAGGACAGTAAAGAGATGAGTTTAACAGATAAAGGGAACAAGTTCAGAGGTTAGTGTCGGAGTGAGGAGGCAGTTAGTCATAGGGGCAGCCAAATTATGGAAGGCCTCGAATGCCAAGGCACTGGGTGGCGCTGAGAAGTACTACATAGAGAAGGCATTGTTGCTACTGAAAGTTTTGAACAGTCAAGTCATGCCTAGATGTATGCAGTGTGAATGAATGGGAAGCACTTCCTGTGCTTGAGCCCCTGCCCTCAGGAAGTTCACAGTCTAAGCACAGGGAAGACCAGCTGTAAGTCATTTGGGGAGGTCCCATGATCCTTGGGGAGGTAGCGGCAAAGCAGAGCGTCACACATCCTTAGTAGAACTTCTCGTATAATTCAGTATAATTATCCTAAACTCATGTCAGTTTATAACAGTGAACCATTTGACAAGGCCAAGGACTTTGGTGGCACAAAGTTGCTCTGTGTCCTTGGGTCTGCTGACGAACTAGATCTCCATGGAGGGACGATGGCTGCCAAGCCTTTGCCCCTGAGCTTGCTTACCTGTTGAGGGGGGGGCTTGAAGGGGGGGCCCTTGTCTATAGGACAGATGACTGCCCTTAGTGATGGCTGTGGGGCTCGGGCCCTTAGATTCAGGGTCCTGAGCTTTCTCCATCGAGGTCTAAAGGAAGGTACTGGGTAAGGCTGTGGTGATGGTTTGACTTGCCTGCCCCTTCCTCATGCCTGCTGCATTAATGTCCCTGCCTTCAACTTCACCCCACCCTGTGCAGAGCTACCAAATTAATCTGCCTAAAACACCACTTTCATCATCATTGGACAAATATTTATTGAATATCTTGTGCATACACACAGGACCTTATACATAATAGGCATTTAATGAGTATTTGCTGATTGTTGATGAAATCATGGTAAGAAGATGAATTGATGGTTTAGTACAAATGGAGGCTGGAGGTGAGGAGACCCCATAGCAGACTGTCTGTCTGTCTGTAGACCTTCCCTCCTTCCATGTGGATCATGCCATCTTAGCAAACCGGTAGGACTGAAACATGAACACCCTGAGATCCATTTCTGACGTCAAGCCATTTGACAGTGCAAGACTCTGGCTGTGATAACTTTCTTTTATGGGCCTTCAGGGGCTGCTGCAGCCAAGAAGCCAGGGCCTATGATACTAACAGAAATAGCTGCCAGGTCGCATCTCCAACAAGGATTGATTTGCAGGATGATGGTTTCAGGAGCTGGGCTGGAAGCAAGGCCCGTGGTCTGGGGCTGATCCCAAAGCTCTTGGACTCAGGTCCTGAGTCATCTCCAGTGGGAGTTAGAGGGACATGGTGGTGGGGTTCTGACTGCCCCGGCGCAGACCGCCTCCTGGCTTTCATTTGGGGTGCCCTGTTGTTCCAGCTAACTTGGCTTGCCTGCTCTGTGAGTGGCAATTGATGGGGATGATCGGCCCTTTCTACACAAGGTTGTTCATCTAAGTTGCAAAACCTGCATTGGTAGAGGAAGGAAGTTCCTCACTTCTCAGAAGCTAAAGAAGACCCATTACCCCTCACCACCATCAAAATAATAATGATGATGAGAACAAAAAATCTGCCACATATTTTGAAGTCTCCAAGTGTGAAACAAGTGTTGGGGTGCAGTGAGACTCTGGTCCAGGCACTGACCTTACTGCTGAAGGCCAGAGAGTGGTAGAGACTAGAGCAGAAGAGAGCATCAAGAGAGCCAGTCTGGGGACAGAGGGGGTGCCATGGACCTCGGAGTCTGCTGAGAGGTGGCTACAGAGGAGGGGGAGGGGAACAAGGACATGTCAATGCCTCCTCTTGGTCCATTGGATGAAAGTGGAGCTGGGATTGGACCCCAGAGCAAGAGAGATGGAGCCACCAGCCCTCGAGAGGGTGGCCAGGGAGGGGCCAGCTTTCCATGATCATAAAAATAGTGTGAGGAGAGACTGAGGATGAAGAGGGAAAAGGGAATGTGTATGCAGGGAGAGGGCTTTCATGTTTGGGAGGTGGGCATTGTCACCCTCATCTTACAGCTGAGTTCACAGGCATGGGTGACTGGTGACCTGTATCGATGACTGGAGGGTCCATCTCAGTAAGATCAGAGACTCGTGGGTGTATATAGTTTGTCCTAATAAATGCAACTTCTTGGGAATGGCAGAGAGAGGATTTCTGCTTGGGTATTAGTGGGACTAAGTGGTCTCTAGCAATTGTTCCAGATAAATGTCAGTCGATGGAGGGCAGAAAAGACTGGGACCATGAGGCCATTGTCGAGGGTGAATGAAACAAGGCAGGGCTAGTGGAGGACGAGTCAGCTAGACTGTGGCTCTTGGGGGAGGAAGCCACCATTTATTCTCTAACTAGGTATGAATTCTGTTTCTATGCTGCTGAAGGACTGAAAGTGCTTTCCGTGACCCGCTCAATTCTGGTATTCTGAGACAAAGGCCTTTTCCTCCTACCACAGTTATGGTCTCAGGGCCCTTCCAACTCTAAGGCCCTCTGCGTGTCCCAGCTTCTTTTCCACCCAAGTCCCCTTGGTTCAATGCTCATGTCCATGACTGAGGCAGTCAAAGAAAAGCAATAGTTGGAACATAGAGAAATGCTTAGCTATTGCTGTTCCCCAGTGTCCTGGCTGTGTTCAGGGCCCACTTGAGGAGGTGGTAGAGGCTTGGGGCCCCTCCTAGGAGTGGTGGGAAAGAAAATCACCCCATGCTCCCCAAGTGTATTTATCCAGGTGAAATCTGGTGAGCCAACACACATCCTAAGACTTATCCAAGGGTGTAGCAGCAAGCACCCTAGCGTCTCTAGGGTGGCTGCTCACACAGTTTCTTAGATCTGCTTTGATAAAGGAAAGCAACTCAAAATGGGTTAACAAGGTTACTTTAATCAGTCAAGCATATATCGTTTACCTAGCTCAGGGGAAAAAGGTCAGCACCCCGAACTTCAGAGTATACAGACAGAATTATCAAGACAGAAACAGATCAAGTAGACAGATTTCCAAACTGTCCAACCATTACATCCATACCAAATCAACATCTGGGTTTTTCAAAGGGGAGAGGGCCCTCTCAGCAATGGCTTTCCAGAGTTTCATCTGATGAAATCACAGAACACTTCTCAAAGTGAGCCCCAAAACAAAGCTACACATCAGGGCTTATATAGCCTTCTCCTGGCTCAAAGAATGTAACAACCTTATTGACTCACTGCCCAATCAAGAAGTATCTACTGAAAAATAAGCCTCCCACCCCAGGCTCCAGGTGCACTTTAGCCTAGGGGCAGGAAAGATCTTTAAATTTACATTCCCATTACAAGAGGTGATGGATTCGAAGTGCAAAATGAGACAGGCTTTTTTGGAAAGAGCCAACCTGAAAATTTGTTTGCTTCACAATGTGCATTTGTTACAAGGATTTTATTTTTTCCTCATTTTTTGTGGGTGAGGGGATTGGAAAGAGTGAGGGGAACCAGGAATAGAGTGGCTAAAAGAGAAGAAGAATGGGTGTGTGAGGGAGAGAAGGAAAGAGAGAGAGGGAGAGACAGACAGAGACGGAAAAAGAGAAAGAGGAGAGAGGGGAGAGAGAAAGGAGAGAGAGAGAGGAGAGGGAAAAAGAGGGGAGAGAAAGAGAGGGGAGAGAGAAGAGAGGTCATTGAAGCATATTTTTGAAATGCAAAGAGAACAGAAGGAAAGCCAGAAGGAATCACAGACAAGTAAGACAGCTTTGAAGGCGACATGTTGAATTTGTTATATACTTAAAAAGAAGGGCGAGCTTTACATGATGTCTATTGGCAGCTTCATATACAGCCCTCTCTGTTCTACTTAGTGTATGTAAGTGCTTGTTTAAATTGACATTTTTGAGTTCAGAATTTTTTTTAAACAGGGGGTTAAAAAGAAATTCAGGGAGCAGGCATCCCTGGGCTTCAAGAGTAATCCTGGAGGGGAAAAGGAACCACAAATGGGCGTCAGGCAGTCTGAGGATGTGTGGAGATGAGGACCAGTGGGAAGAGAAGTAGACCTTGGGCATCAGGAGAGCTGGGTATTAGTTGTAAGACCTTGGGTAAGTCACGTCCCTTCTTCTCTACATAATGAGGGGGCCTGACCCTTCCCCATTGTTCCCTATCCACCTCTGAGATCAGACCACCCCTGGCCCTAGACTTAACCTTTTTATGTCTGGAGCTGCTGCCCAGGACCCCAACGTCCTAACTGATGGTTGCCTCTGTTGCCCCAATACGTCTAGCACTGGCTCTAGCCACAGTTTCGTCTCCCTGGCCTCCAGGTGTGCCTGCTCATTGCTTCCAGAAAGGACATGTTAATCTCCCAGGCTATAGCTCCGCTCACCATCCCCAGTCACCCCTGACCTATGTGTGCTGCCTACCTGTAAGAATATCGTCTCCCTGAGGACAGGGACCACTTAGCAGTGTGGGATGCATATCAATGCTCATTCATTCATTCACTCATTTATTTATTCATTCTCTTAGCTCTTTTTCAGCTCTATAGTTCAGGGTAGGGGGGGGAAGGGAAGGAGAGAAGGAGGGAATAGAGAGGAAAGGGGTGGAGCCAAGATGGCAGAACAGAAGCAGCAACTTTTCTGAGCTCCTCCGTGAATCCCGTGACTAAACTTTAAAAAAGTGAATCTGAACGGACTTTGGAGTGTCAGAATCTACTGGGAGACAGAGCCCAGCAAAATCCAGCCCAGGAAAGCTCCCACGTGGGTCCGGGCAGGGGAAGTGCAGAGCACGTGGGAGCTGCAGCAGCTCAGCAGACTACAGAGAGCAGACTACAGCAGAGAGAGAAGGAGCCCCAGCCAGAGGACACCCCACCCCAAGGGCCGGCAGACACCCCACCCCCAGGGCCAGCGGACTCCCCCACCCCCAGGCTACCCCCAGGGCCAGTGGACTCCCCCACCCCAAGGGCTGGGGGACACCCCACCCCCAGGGCCAGGAGGACTCCCCTACCCCAAGGGCGATTCTGGACGAAAGGATCCATAGGAGCTGGATAAGAGAAAGCTCAGGGCCCACAGCAGAGACAGCAGCTTCTTCCCGGGCTATCAGCCCCCAGCCTGGAAGGGAAGTTTAGAAATCGCCTGCCTGTTTTTCCAGGGGCTAGGATGACAAAGTGAACTCTGGCCGCTCTGATTTGTCCTTCCTGACCTAGAAAACCCAGAGATAAGTGTCCCACCCAGAGTGAAATCCTGAGACACTGGAAATAGCCTCAGGCTTGGAAGTCACTGAGAAGGGGTGTAACTGAGGCAGCAAGGAGTCTGAAGAGAAGAGGGGGAGGGGTCCCAACAAGCCCTACCTCACCTGACCAGCAAAAGCCTGCCAGAAAGGTAGCCCAGGGGCCTAGAGGCAGAAATCTGGAGTGGCCAGACCACCCCTCCTCCACAGAGTACTCTGAGAGCATCTGCACAACTCAAGGGAAACACTGAGAGTCCTGGCCTTGGCCTCAATCTACACACCCAGAGGCTACAGCACATAGGCACCTAGCTCCCAGCCTGGGAAATTAGGAAGTAGGAAGTTACAATGGGAAGGAAGAAAGCTGAGAAGGAGAAGGGGAAGACAAGAAAATCGATCAGAGCTTATAGCAAGCAAGAACAACCAAATACAGAGGATAACATGGACTCTATACTCACACCTGAGACCACAGAGGGAAATATGAATTGGTCTCAAGCCCAAAAAGCATTCTTGGAGGAGCTCAAGAAAGATTTTAAAGGCCTTATTAGGGAGGCAGAAGACAAATTTAAATCTACAGTGACCAAACTGGAAAAAAGTCTCACTGAAGAAAACAAATCCTTAAAAATAAAATTAGTGAACTAATTGGAGAAAATGCCTCCCTAAAAAAGGACCTTCAAAAACTAACCAAAGGGGGGCGGCCAGGTAGCACATCGAGTAAGAGCACCAGCTTCAGTGTTGGGATGACCTGGGGTTCAAATCTGGGCTCGGATAAAATACTCACCCAGAAATAACTGGCCATGTAACCTTGAGGAAGTTGTTTAACCCTGATTGCTTTAAAAAAAATAAAACTGACCAAAGAGAATAATTCACTAAAAATTAGAATCAGTCAAATAGAAGCTCAGGACTCTATGACGCATGAAGAGAAAAAAGAGAGAAAGAAAGGGAAAGAGAAAAGGAAGGAGAGACAGAGAGATGGAGATGGAGGGAGGAACAGAGAGAAGACTTAATCGTCTAAAGCTCAAACCACTGGCATAGCTTAAGTCTTAAAAAGCCAAGTCCAAGAGCTGGGGCTCCTCAGACTTGACAGACTCCTTGGGGCACTGTGAATCAACACACCCTCCCAAGTAGGGGTATGGCAAATACCACAGTAAGAGAAGCTTTCCTCCCCTGCATCAACACTGTATCTTTGCTGAATGTCCTTCCCACACTAGAGTGAAGTGAACATCTTTTGTTGAATGTTGGCTGGTCTAAGAGAGTCTCATTTTGTTCCAACCCCAACCTGAATCGCTGGACACACATGGACACACAGCCTGAAGAGGCCTGGCCCTAACCACCTCTCCACGATCACACATAAAGCCAGGAAGTGTCAGAATCAGGATTTGAACCTGGGATTTCCTGAATTCAAATCTAGTCCTCTGGTGGTCACACCACACTGTCATTTACCTTTCTGTAGACTTAAACCAGCCCCTTTCTTGGCCTGTAATTGGACACAGAGAAGTGATGCTTTCTCAAAACAAAGGGTAAAGTTAAAGAATCTGAGAAATACCAAAATTTAAAAAACCATCATGCTTTCCTCTTTGTACACTGCCTGCTGGATTTAGAGAAATGAGTTTGTCTTATGGATGAGAAGAGTGTGTGTGTATGTCTGTGCATGTGTGTGTGTGTGTGTGTGTGTGTGTGTGTGTGTGTTTGGGGGTTTCAGCCAAAAACTTGGCCAGCTGCTTCCCTTTCATTCACCTTCCAGGTGCCCCGGTTTACTGTGGGCCCAGGAAGAGAGGAATGTTTGGGATGAGGCTGTGGGAAAGAAACCCCAGAGGCCAGAATTGGGAGACTGGTCAGTTGTGTGGTGGTGGACTTGGAATTCAAATTTCTCACTTGAAAACCTCAGCATACTTGCCACTCTCAGCCAAGACTCAGTTTCCATCAGTGATGTGGCTCCTTCCTTAAGAACTTCCTGTTTACTTACCAGGTGGAAGAATCCAGCTGGGCATTATGGTCTACCTACCACATTAAAAAAAACAAACAAACTTTCCTGACTTTTCTCCTGTGGTCAGGAGGCACCAAAGTCCCCAAACCTTTCCAGGCTTGGCTGTGTAAACACGTGTGATCAGGGAAACGGAATTCCCATGTTTCTGTTTTGCTTACACCTTAACTGGATTTCTCCAGCCTTACAGACCCAAGGTCTAAGCTGAAAGGGACCTTGGAGGCCGTCAGTGCCATTTTCCTCACATTATAGATGAGGAAACAGCCTCAGAAAGATTAAGTGATTTCCTCAGGTAGCAAGTGTCAGGGCAGGACGTGCCCCTGGGTCTCCTGCCCCATGGTAGATCTCTCCTTTCTTACCTCACATGGAGATCTCCTTAGCCAGGAATAGGTTAAGAGTGGCCTATGTGGATAACAAAGCAGGCTTTCTTCTTATGGGCTTGTTTTTCATTGTTACAAGGGAGTGTCCAATTCCTAAAAGGAGTCCTTACAAAAATGACATACAAATGAAAGCCGCTTTTTAAGAAGAGAAAGGAAAATGAAGTGGATTTGAGAGGAAAGAGAAAGCCATGGGAGACACCAAGGCCCCCAGAGCAATCATATAAGAAAGGAAGGGGTCTTAGCTGTGCTAGAGACGGGTGACTTTTAGCTGAAATGAGTGGTGGGAAATCATAGCAATCAAGCTTGCCCCCAAGAGGAGACAGGAACATGTACCTTCCGCTTTTCCTCCAAGAGGCGGGGGACTATGGGTGTGGATTTCTGCATTAACATTGGACTGGGTTGGTCTGTTGGTTAGTTTTACCAAACTATTTTTTCCTGCTTTTTTATTCTTTGTTTTGAGATATAGTGAGAACTGAAGGTGATATGAAAACAAAAGATAGCTCACAACCTTAAAAAAGAATTCATTCTCTTCGTGTTCTGACACAGCCTTGTCCTCCCTGGGTACAAGACCCAGCCCCACCATACTTTTTCCCCTAATGGGCCTTCCTCACCTGTGTCCTTCCCACAGTCCTCCACAGAGGCTACCCACAATGGGAGGGGGGGGTGCAGCAGCTTCTCTAGGTCTTTTCATATTTCATGGCTTCCACTGTGACCCCAGGCCACCCATCTGCTACCTTCACTCTCATTGTTCCTCTCCAATTAGGCCTCACCTTGATACCTTTTCTCCCACTGCCCATACACACATTCCTTTAAATAGTGAGCTCTGCCCCTCCCTGGCCCCAGTCATTCAAATCAGAGTCCACTGTAGAGAAATTTGGTTGAACCACAGCTTCTTAGGAGTATGCCTGCTGTGCTCAAATTCATTAGGTTGGAAGGAAACTGATTAATGACTGAGGTCCCCTTTTGGGGAGCCCTCAGGTTGACGTTCACCTCCACTCTTCTCATCTACTGAGAAATGTCTGGCATTGTGGAGGTGACCAAGAGAGTCAGAGAATTAGAGAATCTCTGAGTTGGGAGAGACCTTGGGGAGTTCACCTCCTCTGGAACTCCCTGATGGGTTGTATTTGCATATAGGAACACAGATCTCTGAGGTAGGGGCCTCAGAGGCCATGTGGCCCAACTCCTTTGGTTTGCAGATGAGGAAATTGAGCAGAGGTGAGAGACTTCCCATGGTCACATGGGAAGCAAGAGGCAGGATTTGAATCCAGGTCATCTGCATCCAGAGCCAAGACCCTTTCCTGGTCTTCAAGAGCTTTGAGAACTTCAGCAATGAGGAAGCAATTCCTTTACAAGGCATCCCACTTTTCTAGAGCCCCCATAGTGGAGAAGTTTTCTCTTGGATTTAGCATAAATTTTTATCTTAGATAGAAGTTTTCCCTTAGAGGTCGTGTAAACAACCTGCCTCTTAATCACCCACTGTTCCAGGATCTGCCTTTGGGGAAGGGGGGCAAGGTGGGGCCCAAGCAAGACCAAGCTAATCCCTTTTCCATTGGCCAGTTTGAAATCCCTGAAGATAAACATCGTGGGCCCTTTCAATCTTCTCTCCTCATCCTGGGGAGTCCCCCAAAGCCTGTGAGTCAGTCAAAGCCAGAGAAGGAGCTGGAAGGACCCCATGATCGTGCCTCCATTGGGAAGCAGGAGCTGCAACCAATAATGGAAGAGGAGATGGGTGGAGGGCACGGAGAGGGGAGAGTCCCAGGGTTAGCCCTTCAGCTGAGACAGTTAATTATCAATTTGGAGGGACTTAAGCCTGCAAGAAATTGAGTTTCTGGCACCTGGTTGGCCCTGAGCTGTTGTTTTGCAGGTTCATGAACTCAGTATTGAGAAAGTGGCCCATGGGGTAATGTCCAGGGGACCCTGAGGCTGCATTATTATTGTTTTTCTGGAGCTTGAAATGTCTAGGGGGATTGTAGCTCCTTCGGTCAAAGACATGGTGGCCTAAGAATTCTAGGTTCATAAGCCTCCATAGGCCAACATTAACTTCCTCAAAGCAGTGAGACTGGGAAGAGCTGGAATCTCGAAAAGTCTTGGTTATTGTTCCTGTCCTGGCTTCGCCCTTTCCTCCCTGTTTGTATTAATAGTCCCACAATTTCCTTTTCCTAATCATAGATCAAAGAGGATCAGAGCAAGGAGAGAATCTAGAGATCAGCCTGTCACTATTCAGCTCCAGAATCCTCAGTGGCTCCCTAGTGCCCACAGAGGAATGTTCAAATTCCTTTGCCTCGTTGGTATTTCAGGCCCAATACAAACTGGAACCACTCTACCTTGCCCATGTTAACTGGTGTCACTTCCCTCCATGCAGCCCATGCTCTTTGTTAGACTGGGTAGGTCTCTGCCCCCTCCCCATCCAGGTAGCACAGAACCCAGGCTTTTTGAGTTGGGCTGCCTATCCAATGCAATCCCATCCCCCTGGCCACAGCACTGGTGGACTGGACCCCTCTGAGGTGCTTGTTTTGGAGGTCAGACCTGGGAGCTCCCCAGGAGGAAGTTGCCTCCATCAATGCAGGTGCATGCTTCTTCTCTTACACAAAGCCTGGGTGTGTCAGAATTGGGACAGAACCCAGGTCTTCTGACACTGAGGCTGACCGCTCTCCGTTGGGGCAGAGATGATGGCTGGGAGGTGCTCAGAGTTGGCCAAACCCTTGGGAGGTGATCGGTCAGCGGGGGTTGTTATCCTTGCTTTACATATGGGGAAACAGAGGCTTGGAGGTGAGAAATGACCTACCTGGGCCGACACAGGAACAGAGCCAGCTTTCCTGCCTCCAAGTTCAGCCCTCTGTGCTCTACCTCACAAGAAATAGTATGGCAAGGGGCAGCCCAGGAATCAGGAGGACCCTAGTTTGGTTCCAGCCTCAGACACTCACACACACACACAAACTAGCAAGTTACTTAACCCCTACTGCCCTCCAAAAGGCAAAAAAAAATTAGTAAGGCCAATTTGAAAATATCAAAGCTTTAATGGAGAAAGAAAAGGGACCAGCCCTCTGTCCCTCACTTGATTGGCCCTTTGTCCTTTCCCTCCCATATCATCAGGCCCCAGAGCACAGAGAATCACTGAGCTGAGGGGCTCAGATCTGTCCAGTTCTCCACCTTCTCAGGCTTTTTGCTACAGTCAGTCCCAGGCTGTGAGAAGAAGGGCAGAGGCTTATTGCCTACAGCAGCTCAGGGGGGTGACCTCTGCTCTCTGCTTCCTGGAGTCCTCCTTCTGCCTTGGGAAACTGAACACTTGTAGGTGTAGACAGACCTTTCAGGTGTAGACGGACTCCGGGTCAGGGCTTGACAGGCCCTCGTCTCCTTGGGACACTCCGCCTTTGTTCCTGGGTGTTCTAGACTCCGCAGCGTTAGAGGAAGTTCAGCGAGTTGATGACCATGAAGCGAGAGAAGGTGATGTAGAGGTGCCGGAACCAGAGGAGTTGACTCCTGTGACAGAACATGGCCTTCTGGGGGGGGGGTAGGGGGGAAAGTACAAGGATGAGGACCTGTGCCAGCAGTGACAGCAGTCCCAACTGAGGCGGGCAGGACCCTCCCCGGAGGCTGACAAAGCTCTCCTGTCTTTGCGTGTCCAGGGCTTAGGACAGGGTGTGGTGATGGGGAGATGCTCGCTGGATTGTACAGAACTCCCTGAGCTGGGCTGGGCTACCATGATCACCCCAGATGTACAGAGGAAGAAAGGGAGAGGGACAGCGGCTTGTGGAGGACCCCCAGCCAGGAAGATCCAAGGACAGCAAAGGGAGAAAGGCCCCAGGCAGCCACCGGGGCCTCCCCCCACCCTGTCCAAAGGGTCCTCAGGCCACATCACAGCCTTCCCCCATCAGAACTGCCCTTGATGAATTTCAAGGTCAGGAAGGAGGGCAGAGGCTTTGGGGGCCAGAGATGGCTGGATGGGGAGACTGAAAAGAAACTCTGGTATTGTCCAAGTACCCGGGCTGCAATCTGGACCCTGCTAGGAATGGCTGTACGACCAGGCACAAGTCATTTCTGCTTTGTGGGCCTTGCTTTCCCCATTTGTAGAGAGGGTGCTGGTCTGGGTGACCTGGCAGTGCCACCCCTTCCCTCTGTCCAAAGCGCCCCAGTGCCCTGACCGCCCCTGACCTCCCCTTCAGTGCTCTCCTCAGCTCTCATGGCTTCAACCTTCCTCTTCTCTACACAGAGAACGTCCCCCCCCCCCCCCCCCCCCCCCCCCCCCCCCCCCCAGCTCCAGTCCTGAGTTAATGACTGAGCCTTGGATGTTCTAATCTGTCAGTCCCCCAGGCAGCTGAAGCTCCACATGAAAGTTCCTCTGGTTGCCCAAGGTGAATGCCCTGGAGTCTTCCTCCACTCAAGTCATTCATATTCATGACATATTTATTAAGTGGGCAGCTAGGGGGTCCAGGCTCAGCTACATCCTAGCTGTGTGACCCTGGGCAAGTCACGTAGCCATTTGCCTCAGTTTCCTCATCTGTCAGATGAGCTGGAAAAGGGAATGGCAGACCCCTCCAGTATCTCTGCCAAGAAAGCCCCAGTGGGGGTCACCGAGAGCTGGACACGACTGAAATGACTCATTCAACATTTACTAAGCACTTACCTTGCCCCAGTCACCTTGTAAGCAGCCGGGGTGCTGCTGTTCATGCATTCGTCCATGTTCAGCTCGTCAGGACCCTGACAGAGGGTTTTCTTGGCAAAGATACTGGAATGCTTTGCCATTTCCTTTTCCAAAACCACTGGGGTAGACCAAGTCAAAATCCCAAACAAGCCTTGCCCTCAAGGAGCTTACGTTCTCCTGGAGTAACTTGCTTTCCTGGGATTGGATGAGGAGGGGGACAAGTTCCAGTGACCACTCCCCTCCCAAAGAAACTTCTGACCTGACTCCCTAACCCAGAATAGAATGACAGGTGGCAGCCGCTGGTCCTCTCAGTGCAGGCCTGCCAGAGGCCCGGGAGGCTGCTGGGTTTTGTCTCTGACTGTGGCAGTGGGGCATGGGACCCTTACCTTGGCCTGCTCTGCTTCTCTTTTGGTTAGTACGAAGAGGACGTCTTGGGTTTGTAACCATGTGAAGGGCAGATCCAATATGGACAGGTATTTCCGCAGTATATTCACTGAGTCCAAGGTAAGGACTGAGCACCCTGGAGAAGGGATTGGGTAAGGGAGGCAGGGAGAGGAGAAGGAAGGGAGAGCAGAGGGTTAACTCCTTCATTAGGCGCTCCTGGCTTCCTCCCACCTCCCTTTCCCCCTAGCCACTACACTGCTTGGCCTGTGGCATTCAGAAGGGAACACGGTGGCGGGAAGACATCACTGGACTAGGAGCCAAGGGCACTCAGCTAGGCCCCAAGTCATGGCGTGACCGACCTTGGGCAGGTCCTATACCCCTCTGTAAGAGAAGCTGATTCCACAGAGGCTTCTAGCTCTGTTGGTTCACATCTGTTCTGGCCACGTCTTTGGAGGCATTCTCAGGGGACACTAAAGCTGACTGGGGTGCCCTGGCCTCCTGCCACTCCTTCCTCCTCACACCCACCCCCCCCTGGCTGTGGGTCCTGCTTTCAGTCTGGCAGGTGGAAAGAATGAGCTTTTCATGGAGGAACAGCCCTCACTGTCCATCATTCCCTGAGAGCCCTTTCTTCCCCTTTGTCCCTTTGTGGCCAAAGAGATGGGAGGCCACAAAGGGTGGTAGACCACCTCCTAGATTTAGAGTCAGAGATCTTATCAGGGGTGGGGAAGTCTGAGGCCTTGAGGCCACATGTGGCCCTCAAGTGCAGCCCTTGAATCCAAGTGGCCTGAAGACCACAGGTTCCCCACCCCTGGTGGTTAGTCACAGAACCCCCTGGGGCTCTGTTTGGCCCACTATAAAAATGGAAGGGTCCCTTCCAGCCCCAAATGCCCCAGCTCCTCCCAGATCGCTCAGGACATTCAGCACAAAGCAGGCAGCCGCCCAGTAATGCATTCACACAAAAACCTAGGCTAAGGTTTATATGGCGCTTGGGGCTGGCAGACCACTTTCCGTCTGCTGCCTCTTGTTGGATCTGCCCAGACTGCTTCTGTTTCTCCCCGCCCTGCTCCAAATGTTCTGCATCAAGCTTCCCCTGACTCCTCCCTCCCTCCTAGACTGCCTCATGGGGTGTAACTTCTTAATACACAGTGCGGCCCTACTGCCCACTCCATTTACCCAGGGATCCCCCGCTACCTGCCTGCCGGGCCAGTAACATCTGGCCTCTTCCTCTTGCTTTTCGCCTCAACTTTGGGCATCTATGTGGAGGGATCCCAGGGGGCTGCACTAGAATCTAGGAATTCTTAACCTGCAGACCTTGAATCTGTTTATTTCTATAACTATTTCCATGTAATTGGTTTCCTTCCTGACCCTAAGAGTTTTATCTTATACATTTAAGCAGATGATTTTGAGAAGGGCTTGCAGGCTTCCCCAGGCTGCCCAAGGGGCCAGTGACCCCTGCCCTGGTGCTCCCTAAGGGAAGCTCTCATCTCCCCAGGATGCTGCTCTCCAACAGGCCCCATCCGGAGGCTGGGGATCCAGACTGGGGTGGGGAAAGGCTGGATGAGGGGGCAGTTCCAGCGTGGCCTTGGGAGTGGAAGGAGAGGCTTAGCCCCGAGGTGAAGGTCACTGAGCTGTGCCTGCCTGGGAGTGGGCTGCAGTGAGGGTCTGGGAGCGGCAGATGGCGCTCAGCACTGCTCCCTTGTGGGCAGCCGACCACGTGTGACCAACCTGGGGTAGGCAGGAGGCACATGGGCTCTCCTCTCTGGGGCAGGCTTTGGAGCCTGGAACTTCTCAGATCAGAGACCTCGGCAGAGCTGCTGGGATTCTTGGGTCCCGGGCAGGGAGTGGGGGACAGAGGGTCCTGGGCAGGGG
>NW_027185798.1:15799603-15801300 GCF_028583685.1 Petaurus breviceps papuanus
ACGAAGAGGACGTCTTGGGTTTGTAACCATGTGAAGGGCAGATCCAATATGGACAGGTATTTCCGCAGTATATTCACTGAGTCCAAGGTAAGGACTGAGCACCCTGGAGAAGGGATTGGGTAAGGGAGGCAGGGAGAGGAGAAGGAAGGGAGAGCAGAGGGTTAACTCCTTCATTAGGCGCTCCTGGCTTCCTCCCACCTCCCTTTCCCCCTAGCCACTACACTGCTTGGCCTGTGGCATTCAGAAGGGAACACGGTGGCGGGAAGACATCACTGGACTAGGAGCCAAGGGCACTCAGCTAGGCCCCAAGTCATGGCGTGACCGACCTTGGGCAGGTCCTATACCCCTCTGTAAGAGAAGCTGATTCCACAGAGGCTTCTAGCTCTGTTGGTTCACATCTGTTCTGGCCACGTCTTTGGAGGCATTCTCAGGGGACACTAAAGCTGACTGGGGTGCCCTGGCCTCCTGCCACTCCTTCCTCCTCACACCCACCCCCCCCTGGCTGTGGGTCCTGCTTTCAGTCTGGCAGGTGGAAAGAATGAGCTTTTCATGGAGGAACAGCCCTCACTGTCCATCATTCCCTGAGAGCCCTTTCTTCCCCTTTGTCCCTTTGTGGCCAAAGAGATGGGAGGCCACAAAGGGTGGTAGACCACCTCCTAGATTTAGAGTCAGAGATCTTATCAGGGGTGGGGAAGTCTGAGGCCTTGAGGCCACATGTGGCCCTCAAGTGCAGCCCTTGAATCCAAGTGGCCTGAAGACCACAGGTTCCCCACCCCTGGTGGTTAGTCACAGAACCCCCTGGGGCTCTGTTTGGCCCACTATAAAAATGGAAGGGTCCCTTCCAGCCCCAAATGCCCCAGCTCCTCCCAGATCGCTCAGGACATTCAGCACAAAGCAGGCAGCCGCCCAGTAATGCATTCACACAAAAACCTAGGCTAAGGTTTATATGGCGCTTGGGGCTGGCAGACCACTTTCCGTCTGCTGCCTCTTGTTGGATCTGCCCAGACTGCTTCTGTTTCTCCCCGCCCTGCTCCAAATGTTCTGCATCAAGCTTCCCCTGACTCCTCCCTCCCTCCTAGACTGCCTCATGGGGTGTAACTTCTTAATACACAGTGCGGCCCTACTGCCCACTCCATTTACCCAGGGATCCCCCGCTACCTGCCTGCCGGGCCAGTAACATCTGGCCTCTTCCTCTTGCTTTTCGCCTCAACTTTGGGCATCTATGTGGAGGGATCCCAGAGGGCTGCACTAGAATCTAGGAATTCTTAACCTGCAGACCTTGAATCTGTTTATTTCTATAACTATTTCCATGTAATTGGTTTCCTGCCTGACCCTAAGAGTTTTATCTTATACATTTAAGCAGATGATTTTGAGAAGGGCTTGCAGGCTTCCCCAGGCTGCCCAAGGGGCCAGTGACCCCTACCCTGGTGCTCCCTAAGGGAAGCTCTCATCTCCCCAGGATGCTGCTCTCCAATAGGCCCCATCCGGAGGCTGGGGATCCAGACTGGGGTGGGGAAAGGCTGGATGAGGGGGCAGTTCCAGCGTGGCCTTGGGAGTGGAAGGAGAGGCTTAGCCCCGAGGTGAAGGTCACTGAGCTGTGCCTGCCTGGGAGTGGGCTGCAGTGAGGGTCTGGGAGCGGCAGATGGCGCTCAGCACTGCTCCCTTGTGGGCAGCCGACCACGTGTGACCAACCTGGG
>NW_027185798.1:15801400-15829583 GCF_028583685.1 Petaurus breviceps papuanus
GGGGGGGGGGGGCCTGCTCTGCTGCATGTGGGGTTTGGGGTGGGCTTGGAGCTATTCTGAAAAGTTAGATTATTATTCTTATTTTAATAAGATATATATATATATATATACATATATAAGATATAGATGTATATATATAATTTTTATAAGATATTCTTACTTTTTAAATATAAGGAATGACTGCGGTGTGGAAGAGGAGAGATGGGGTGAGAACTAAAGACATCAATAAAATCTGTTTTTAAAGAATGTCAAGGGTCCCTTTGTCTTTATGCTCCCCCCCCCAGCCTCCTCCCGCCACAGCTGGTTATTTCTAAGAACTGTAAGAGAACATGTCCCCAGGTGTCGGGGTGTTGTCTTTCCTGCTGCAGAATCCCACAGCATCTCAGCTGAAGGGGAGCTGGGAGCTCATGACCTCCCTTGGTGGCTGAACTGCAGACAAGGAGACTGAGGCTGAGGGGAAGTCACCCAGGGCCAGACCCCAGGCTGGATCCACACTCAGGGCTTCCTGCCCTCACCACTGAGCTGCCTCATTTTTCAGAGGAGGAAACTGAGGCTCAGAGAAGCCTCCTAGAGGCTCATGTGTATTTCTCGTGCTCTCCCCACCCTGTGAGATCTTTGTTTTTAGCCCCATTTTAGAGATGAAGAAATTCTCAGTGAGGCTGGTCACACAGCCTGTGTGTGCCTGAGGCAGGGCTCCTCCTGGCTGTAAGGGGCTGGAGGCTGGGAGGGGACTAGAGCCTGGGGTTCATGGTCCCCAGGCTTCCTTCCCTTCCAGCCACACTGGGTCTCAATAAAAGATAGCTATCTCCTCTTCTTCTTGGATGTTGTTACCCAGGGCAGCCAAAGGGACCCCCAGACAGCCTTTAGTGGGGAGGAGACATGAGGAGAGCATCACAATCCTGTGCAGCCTCTTTATGTTACAGAAGAGACTGTGCCACACTGAGGCCAGAAGGCGAGGGGCCCCCGGGAGTGTCCTCCCCCTTTCCTGTGACTGGCTAGGCTGGCTAAGGGAGGGTAGGGAGGAGAAAGGAGGGAGAAGAGTCGGGGCCCAGGGCCTACAGCATATAGACCCAGATGGGCGTTCATCTCTTAATCAGTTTAGTTTATGCCGGCAGACATGGTGGGGAGAAGGCGAGGAGCCTGGTGGGGCCTATAAATAGAACAAGGGCTGGGGGCAGGGGGAGCTGAGGAGGGGTTTGGGGGAAGCTGAGCAAAGAAAGGAATCTGCTTCCCCAGACTCAGAAAGCTGGGAAATGAGCTAGGGCAACCCCAGCCTGTAGGAGAATGGTCACAGCTCCCCGGACCCTTGGGAGAGGGCAGTGCAGGAGAGGAGTGTCTGGAGGCTTCCAAGCTGCGTCCCAGTAATGCAGCCCTTCAGGGACCAAGGCCAGAGTGGCTGTGCCATCCTGGGTAGCCAGGAGATGACTCTGTGTGTGTGTGAGAGTGTGTTAGTGTGTGTATGTGTGTGAGTGTGTTAGTGTGTGAGTGTGTCTGTGTGTGTGTGTGACCTTAGGCAAAGTCAGTGCCCTGCTAGGCCTGCAGTTCTCTCAAGGGCAAGGAGGTTCACTTCCATCCAGGGTCAGCAGGGTCTGACGGGGTGGAATAAGCAGCCGCCTCCTTCTCTGACCTCTCCAAGGTGAGTCAGCTCACCCAGCGGGTCCATCTGGCTTTGCTGTAAATGATTTATAATTTACACGGGCCTTGGGCTGACATGGGAATGGAGCGGGCACAGGGCCGGGCCATGTTTCCCATACCTCTCCAAGGCAGTATTTGGGCTGCACGCCCCCATCACTCAGCTCTCATTACGCCAGCTTCTCAGGCCTGCCCAGTCACATGCCAGCTGGGCAGCACAGCCCAGCCTATATTTGGAAGGGCTTAGTGTAAGTGCTGCTCCCAAGCCGAAGCTCTGTGCAGGCTGAGAGAGAGAGATGATGTAATCCCTCCCATGCGTTCAGCTCTCCTCCCCTGACTGGGAGCTGCCTAGCCAAGCAAGGTTGAGGCGCAGGCACCTGCCTGAGGAGGAGGGGGCTGCCCAGCCTATACCAATGCTCGGGTGGGGAGGGGATGGTCCAGAAGCAGAGAATATTCAACACAGCCCTGGGAGCTGCCAAAACCAATACAGGCGGCAGCCACATTTGGAGGGCTCCCGAGCTGTGTGGGGAGCTCACCTTGCTAACCCACCTTGCTTTACACAGGAGGATACTGAGGCAGGCCTAGCAGCTAGCCTGATGCAGTGGAGATGGCCCCGAGTTTGCATTACGGAAGACCCAGTTTTAAATCCTAAGATGCTGGCTGCTTGACTCTGGGCAAGTCAATAAACCTCTCTGGGGCCCAGTTTCCTCTTCTGTAAAAAACAGACAAGGTTGGCCTTGACAGCCTCTGAAGCTGCTTCCAGATGCAGAGCCATGATTATAAGACATGTGGTACTAGGACTCATCCTTCTGATAATCAGGGGCAGAGCTGGAACGAGGAACCCTCATATCCAGGCCTCTGGTGCCCGGTCATGCCAGGATGGCATCTTATGACCCTCCCTTCCCTTGTCTTTAAGTGTTTAGGATGTGAGAAGTGGAAGGGTCCATGGAGGCCATTTGGATCATGACTTCTTTACCTTGTTTATGTCCTGGACCTCTTCAGCAATGTCTGGGAGAGCCTGAAGCATAGTTTTATATGCATAACATAAAATACATGGGATTATAGAAGAAACAAATCATTTGGAAGTATTTTTTTTTAGTTCATAATCCTCAGGTTAAGAGCCTTGGACCAACCTCTTCCTTTTATGGAGAAGGAAACAGAATCTTTGGGAGATGAAGTCATTTACCCAAGGCTACCCAGGTAAGTAACAGGGAGGCAGGACTCCAAGCTGGCTGTTGGCTCTGGGATATCACTGCCCTTCAAGGGCTGTCTCTCCTGACTCCCGAGTTCTTCATTTCTATTTGGAAGGGGCAACAATGGGCATCTTTCTCTCGAACAAGCTCCAAACCAGTTTGTCTCAACCTTGTCCCTTTCCCTGGCACCCCTCTATGTCCCGACTGCCACAGTGATGCCAAGCCTTGGTGACGTATCTGACAGAAAGTCTGTCAGATGGACAATGGATTTCCTAACCATGCTGCCTCGCAGTAGGGAACAGCTTCATTTTTTAAGTGAAGAAGTTTCAATGCATATCCTGGATGGGGTATACAGCCCAGGAGCTTGGTGCCCTTCCTCCACCATCCTTTCCTGTCACCCTCCTAATGCACAGTGTGGTGATTTCGGTTTAGAATGAGGACACTTACTATCAGGGCTCAGTTCAGACACTTTACAGTGGTGTGATCACAGCATTGTCATCAGAGTTAGACCAGGAAGGGTCTAACTCTAACATTAGGGTCACCCCCTTAATTTTACACAGGAGGAAACTGAGGATCAGGGAGGTCAGATGAAAGAGAAGAAACATCTTTCCCCGAGGGATCCAGATTCATTGTCTCTGATTCAGTCTTGAAATCCAGCAGCTCATTCTCTATGTGACCCCTCAGTGTGTCAGAGATCCAAACAGAGCTTTTTGTTGACCAAGGTCACACAGGTAATAAGAGGCAGCCACACAGGGCATGGGCCAGTGACAGCCTCCAGCTCATCTGTTACACGGACGATGGTATTCACCTTCCTTGTCCTGGGGGACCTCTGGAAGGAGAGCTCTTTGCAGACTTGGAAGCCCTATTGAAATGTGAGCCTTGAGGACATCTCTGGGCTGCCCTGGCTCTGTCCAGAGGGTGAGAAGCTGTCACTGAATGGGACAAGCCCTCTGCCTGGAGCAGAAGATATGAGTTTAATGCCCAGCTCAGTGTGGTACTTAACTGGCTGCAGAATACAAGAGCTCAGGTTCATGGCTTGGGAGCTAAAAGGAACTCAAGAGAATCTTGGGATTGTGGCTGTGCAGCCTCATCCTAGACACAAGGAAACGGGGGCCTAGGGAGGGGAAAGATCACGGGGAGGAAGGGGCAGAGTCTGGATTTGAACTCAGAGCCAGTGTTCTTCCCATAAAGTCCTTCAAAGCAAAGATGAATTTTCACTGTATCCCACACAGCAGGTGCCTCACAAAACTCCATTTCTTCTACTTTTGTGAAATGAAGGAGCTGCACTAGACCAGTTTGTCTCAGCCTTGCCCCTTTGCCTGGCGCCTCTCTGTGCCCCGACAGCCACAGTGATGCCAAGCCCCGGTGAAGCATCTGATGGAAATTCAGAATGGAAGGGTCTTGGCCAGATCTCTGGGCCCCAGACTAGCGGTGGATTTCTAACCACACTGCCTTGGGATGGGAAAGACTGGTTCTTCCAGCTGTGAATGCCATGGCTGACCCATTCAAGGCACAAGGGCCTTAAAAGAGGCCCTCAGAAGGTGGATGCTTTACCTCAGAAGTTGCTGCCTCCTCTGAGCAGCAGAGCTGGCAGTGCCAGGTACATACATCACAGCCTCTCAAGGGCAGGGTCTTGTTCTCCTCACTCCTGGGGCACAGAGCCTTCAAGGTCTGGTTTCCCTTCCCAGATGCCCAAAGGAGAAAGAAACAAGCCTTTCCAGACCTGGGAGGAGGAAGTGTAGCTGCCTCAGGGCAAGCCCCCTTCAGGGTAGCTGGGAAAAGACCTCCCAGCTCACCCCTCCTGGGGGAAGCAGCCTCCTCAGCATCCTACCCCAAGCAGGTGGTTTCTTACAATCAGGAATCCTCCCCATCCTGACCCTGACCCACCAACAGGCCTGAAACAGCCTCACTCGAGGTTTTGGCTTTGGGTCCTGAATGCTTTGTGTCTCTGAATTCCAGAGCTCAGCACACAGCTGGGCACAAAGCAGGGGCTTACTAAATGCTTGTTGATGGATTGATTTCCAAGTGCCTATGACAATGCAAATGCATGGAGTCCGTGGCAGAGTGGGCTGGAGTCTTGGCTCTTCTGGCAACCCTCAGAGTGGCCTTGGCCCAGGTCAATGAAACTGAACCTCAGTTTCCTTCTTCTGCAAGACAAAGGGACTGATTTCTAAGGTACCTTCCAGGGCTAGCATTCTATGACCTCGCCTCAGGATGGGCCCTGGGCCTGCCTTATAAATGTTTCAGAAGGACAGAGGAGGCAGAACAGTTTCAATGTGGGATTCCTTTGATCTCCTGACCCCAATCAGGCTCCAGGTGGAAAGCCTTCCTCCTAGCTAACCAGCTGGCTTGAACACAGTGCAGGGAATGACCTTACCTTTGGGCAGTTTTCCCAAGCAGTGTAGGAACCTGGAAAGGGAAAGAGAGGCAAGTATAAGGCCTCTCTCTTAAAGGACTGATCTTACTTTTTTGATAATGTTCCCCATACCACACCTATGATTTCATTGGTACAAAGATCTTCCAATTACAATCTGTAGTCTTAGAGATTTGCCCATGGTGGTCAGAGGCCAAGTGACTTACCCAGGGTCACACAGTTTGACAAGGTCCTGTGGGAAACAGGATTTGAATCCAATCTTATTGACTTGGAGGCCATCTCTCTAACCACCAGACAAACCCACCACTCACTGTATTTCAAATATCTTCCTTTTGTATAATAATTACATTAAAAGATGACATATTGACCCATGGTGTAGTCGAGGGATGGCCTGAGGGCCAGGGAGCCTGGTCCTGCTGCTGACACATATGGGACCATGTGACACTGACTGCCCAGCCCGGACTCTGTCATCGGCCCTTCTCTCCTGCATGCCCCCCTCCCCCCCCCCATTCAGATGCTCATTTTCTTTCAGACCTCACCAGGAAGCCTTCTCTGACACCTTCAAATGAAGGAGTTTCCTTTTCCACACATTTCCCCAGAGAGCCTTGTCTGCATTTCATCTTGGGACCCACTGCTCCCTGTTTATCTATGTACATGTCCCCCAGCCCTCCTTGAGAGGGGAGAAAAGGCTGTTTAAAAATTTTTATTTTCTAAGTACCTAAGGCAAGGGAGAGAAGAAGACCACGCTGGGCATCAGGAAGACAGCAGTTTAAATCCTGCCTTTGATGGTCATTAGCTTTTAACCGCCTGCCTCAGCACAGGACATTGGAAGAGGCCAAGATTTAAATCCCACCTCTGAGGCTTGTGACCCTCGGGCAACCTCCCCAGGCCTCAGTTTCTTCATCTGTCAAATGTGGGGGTTTGGTCCTGGTAGCCTCTGGGGTCCCTACCAGCTCTAGAATCTTCAGGTTGTGATCTGAGTTGGTGGAGGGAGTTCCCCCACCAGGAGTTCCCTCTAATGAGGGAAGTCGGCCATGGATCCATGGTGTGTCCAGGTGGCCCCAGAGCTCAGCATGTTGTCTTGTCCATAATTCTTAATAAATACTTGTTTAACTGCCTCTGTTATCACATTTGATTGTCATAGAGAGGGGATGAGTCAGAGAGCGGTGGCCCTTTCTGGGGACCAGTCCTCTCACTGTCACCTTCCACACCCTGCCCCAGTACATGGGGGTCACCAGCAGAGCTCTCATGTGGGACACTCCTCTGGGGGGGGGTTCCCTCATCCCAGTAACTAGAAGGTGTGTGGGAAACCCAAAGGATTGGGGTTCACTTGCATACCAGCCAGTACCTGCTATGGCTGTGACTTCATTCCTGTGCCATATTTAGGCCAAAGGCACCCAGACACTCCACCTGTGATTGCTGAACCAATCTGTTCAGCACAGGGAAGGGGAGGGGGCAGAGCCAACTGGGCCAACCTGGGTTGCCTCTCTGCTCTCAGCTCCAGCTGGAGGGAAGCCGGTATTGCCTGGGCCTGTCCTGTCCTGCCCTGTCCTCACCCTTGGCCACAAGAATGAGGGAGGGACTGCACCCAGGTAAAACTCAGGGGTGTCTTCTGCCTCCCTTGGGGCCAATGCCAAGGCCAGACAAGATGGCGGATTCACAACAGATCTAGGAAAGTGTAGACTCCTGATGTCCATTTCTGTTGGTGCTCCCGACAGCCAACAAGGCTCCAGGGAAAAGGATGAAAAAAGAGAGAAAGCATTTCTGGAGAGGCGAGAGGGAAAGGGAAGGCCAGATTGCCAGTGTGATCTACTTTAAAGGGGCAGCATGATTAAGGAGCGGTCCAACCCAGAGGCCCATGTCACATAATGGGAAGAAAGCCAGCCACAAGGGCCCAAATCTGAGCTCCAGCCCTTAGCTGGACGACCCCAGGCAAGTCTGAGGCCTGAGCCCACAAGCTTGTCACGGTCTCTAATGGTGATAGTAACACTAGGATTGTGAAGAAGATGCTTTGTATAAAGCTTCAATACAATTTCAATACTCATGGATCTGGGACTGTGTCTTTGTGGACAACAACTGGCCTCCTTCCCTCGTCCAGTCCACCCTTCACTCCGAATGACCTTCCTAAAGCACAGGTCTGACCATGTCACTCCCCTGCTCAGTAAATGTCAATGGCTCCCTATCACCTCCAAGATCACTGTTCAAAGTCCTCCGCAGCCTGACCCCCTCTAATCTTTCCAGTCTTCTTATGCCTTCCTCCCCTGACATGTCTGCCTGTGGCACCAGCCTCCATTCCCACCTTCCCCTCCTGGCTTCCTTCAAGTGCCAGCTAAAATCTTACCTGCTACACGAAGCCTTTCTACAACCCTGAAGGCCAGTACCCTTCCTCCGCTAAAGATCTCCAATTCACTCTGCCTGTGGCTGTCTCCCCCATTAGTCTGGGAGATCCTTGAGGGCAGGGTCTGTCTTTTGACTTTATATTTCCAGTGCTTAGCCTGGGGACAATAATAGTACCTGCCACATAGGGTGGTTGTAAGGATCAAATAAATATACGTACAGTAACATATAAAACCTTCCATCTGCTTTGGACATCGAGAAAACCTGGCATATTGTAGGTGCTTAATAAATGCTTGTTAACTGACTGAGGATCCCCTTCCACCTGGGTAAGCAATCCCTTCACTAATGCAAATTTGGACCCCTCTATGACTTTTACAGTCTTTAAGAGTTGCTGTGGGGGCAGCCAGGTAGCACAGCGAGTAAGAGCACCAGCTCCAGTGTCGGGATGACCTGGGGATCGAATCCCGGGCTCAGACACTTAGCACCCACCCAGAAACATCTGGCCATGTAACCTTGAGCAAGTTACCTAACACCGATTGCTTAAAAAAAAAAAAGAGTTGCTGTGGTCTAAATATTTCTCATTCTGCATAGCATAGTATGCACAGGGCATTGGACTTGGAGGCAGGAGAACCTGGGTTCAAATGTGACCTTAGACACTTACTTGTTGTGTGGGCAAGTCACTTAATCTCTTAATGCCTGTTTGCTCATCCACAAAATGGCAGTGGTGGGCTCAGTGACCTCTGAGGTCCTTTCTGTCTCTGGTGCTGTGACAATGAACCTCTCCAACTGAGCTGGGCAGATGCTCAGAGGGCAGTCTTATAGCCTTTGCTGGGCCCAAACTAAAAGCCACTCTGGCTGGGGGACCTGCCAGAGTCTGGGCCCTGCCCCACACACCCCGAGGAAACAGAGGAGATAAACCTTAACACACCATCTAAATATGAGTCATTGTCATGGTTCAGTTCTATGCTGGAAGACGGGGCCCTGTGTGTACATGGGGGTGAGGGGAGGGGAATGCAGAGAAGCTGGGGTGGGAAGCCAGGCTTTTGGGTTACCCAGACTGGCCTCATCTAATTGCTCTGTCCAATGGCCAGCCAGGGATAAGTGGGTCACAGAACACTAAGGTGAGAAAGTGCTATTTAGGGGAACTTCCTGTGCCCTAGAGGGACTCTAGCCAGCCAGCCAGCCAGGCACTGTTGGCCTGGCTTCCCATCTAGTTACAAGGTACCACTCTGGTAACTTAGGCTTGCAGTCAATAAGGCCAGGAGAGATGGGGATGAGTGAATTATGAGGGAGCAGAAGAAGGGCAGCTGAAAATCTGTGGAACGGCCAGTGCACAGTGTACGGAGGCCCCTTCCCCCTCTGCCTCCTCATCTGGGAGTAGGAATCTATTACCAATGGTGTTGGGAAGGGGGTGGCAATCAATGGCCCTACTGTCCCATTCTTTACCTCTGTGACTCCCCAAACCATCACTCCCCTGTAATTGTTGTCTCAAAGAGGATATGAACACCTTACTGGTAGGGGCTGTTTCACCTTTGTTTATGAATCCCAATGTCTAGAATAGTGCTTGGCACATAGAAGGCACTTAATTTGTCTTCATTCTTTTACTCACCAGTGTAATGTAAATTTGAAGATCTTCCCTGCTTTGAAAATGTACTCTGCCCCCTAATAGACTGAATGTAATCACATGGAGCTTGTGGTAGGAGTAGTTTGCTGAAGGGTGGAGCAGAGCCCACAGGAAGCTGGGAGTCAGAGCAGCCAGACAAGGTTGGAAGGAGAGGACACATATGAGGGAGACAGTTAGGCTTGTGAGTAAATGCTGGTTTGTGGGAAGGCTAAAGGATGCTGTGGCTCTCTGTGCTGTTATGGCTATTTAACTTCTTTGTTACTATGATGGAATTGGCTTACTGGTTTAGGGATTTGGTTTTCTGGTGTCTGAATAAATGTTTTGCTTCTGTCTTCTATATGGAGAGTCTGTTACATTTTGTGATTGAGTACTATGCAGGTATATTTCTAGTGACCGTTGGCACTGCGAATATTGCATTGGCACTACAATTGGTCACAGAGAAAAGAGGAAGAAACATTCTTCCACTCAGGAGAGAGGTTGGGGTAGGAGGAACTACAAAATAGGATGATGATCCTCTGTCCTTTTTACTACAGCATGAGTATATGGGCTCCATAGACAAAGGTGAAACAGCCCTACCAGTAAAGTGCTAATGTTTTCATAGAGACAGCAATTATAGGGGCGTGATGGTTTGGGGAGTCACGGAGAAAGAATGGGACAGCAGGGCCATTGATTGCCACCCCCTTTCCAGCACCATTGGTAACATTAACCAACATTATTGGTTGGATTTTGCTCAATTTTTTTTTGGCTACAAAGAAGGAAATAATAGATAAATGTATATTGGGAAAAGATTTTGATGTTTAAGAGGTATAAAGAAAAGTTATTAATTGGGAAAAATAAAATGTAAATTGATGGGGAAAAAGGCATAATGCACTTGTTCTCCGTGACTTGTAGGAGAGGTTGTTGTCTGGCAGGGCGTTGTGTCTATACCTGGGATCAACCCCTGTGGGCTCTTTAACTCCTGGCTAAGCACATCCTTTCAACTCTTCTTTATGTGGTACAGTAGATGGCCTACTTGATTGGAAGACCTGAGTTCAAATCCTTCCTTACTCACTGGTTGTGAGATCCTGGATTTTTCACTTAAACCTCTCCTAGTCTGTATCCTCCTTTGTAAAATGGGGAAAATAACAGCAACTGCCTCACGAGTGGTTGTGAAAATCAAATGCAATACTACGCATAACTGACATAAAACCTTGAAGGATAGCCATTCTCTTTACGCGCTGGAGGACGATTTTAACTCCCCACTGAGTATGTCCTTCCATATCTGGGAGTGGGCTCTTTAAGCTGCCATCCCGACGGCAAAGGACACCTACTAACGTCTCCTTCCAGACCCAGGAAGGCAGAGAGCCAGGTCTGGAGGCCGCCCCCTTCCTGCAGGCCACACATGCTAACAAGTGCTTTCCCAAACCAATCACTCTCCAGGGCCCGTGGAGCTCTTTCCTGGAGAAGCTCCAACTAGGGGAGAGGTGGCTCTTATCCTTGTTGGCCAATGGCTTGGGGAGGGGGGCAGGGAACGGAATCGTGTGGGCCTTGAGCCATTGAGCAAAAGCTTAAAACCAATGTTCGTTAGAGGTTTTATGAAGCTGGCTTCACCCCAATACCAGCAACACTGGCCCTTCACATGATCACAGGACATAGAATCTTGTGTTGTTGAATTGTTCCCGTCGTGTCTGACTCTTTGTGACACTATTTGGGGTTTTTTTGGGCAAAGATACTGGAGTGCTTTGCCATTTCCTTCTCCAGCTCATTTGACAGATGAGGAAACTGAGGCAAATAGGGTTAAGTGACTTGCCCAGGGTCACCCAGCTAGTGAGTGTCCGAGGCCCAATATTCTATGCTTCATGATGCCACCAGCTGCCTTTGACAAATAATCTAGGCCCCTCATTTTACATAGGGGGAAATTGAGGCTCAGAAAGGGTGGCCATTTGTTCCCCCTCACACAGGTGATGGGCAGCAAGGGCAGGGTTTGGGATCACAGGATCTTATCTTTGGAGCTGGAGGGGGTCTTGAGGGCCACCTAATCCAACTCTCTTATTTTATAGAAAAGGAGACTTGCCCAATGTCATAGAAGCTGGATTTGAACCCAGGTCCTTGGACTCCAAATCCAATGTTTCCACTCCACTAAGGATAACCCTTTGCTAGGCAAAGGGTCACCATTCCCTTCCCCCCACCCAGTGTCCTCCACTTCCCAGAGAAGACTGAGGGTGATGATGTTTCTCACACTCATGATTGTAAGAACAATCAGCCGCCTTCTCCAAGGAAGGAGGTCTTCCAGCCAAGGAATCTTTATGGTCTAGAAGGGAAGCAGAAGCCTTAATCTGTGAAATCTGGGGAGGGTGAGCGCTGAACCTTTGACCTTGCCCCAAGATGCATTCGGTCAGCCAGAAGTCCCTGTTCCCTTGCCATCACCTGGGACACTGTCCTGTGGAATGGTAACTAGCCTTGGATGCACCAGGGTTTCCTTCTGTGAAGTCCTGAGTTTGTTCCAGACTATTTAGGGGGGCTGCCAAGGCCCGTCCTTCCCCTCCCCCTGTAGGCAACTGACCTCGGGCCTCTTACTTCCTCATCATGGGGCTTCTGCACCTTGTTTTCCCCCATATTAGAATCAGGGAACATTAGGGCTGGAGGTAACCTTAGGAAGCCCCTAGTCTTGCCCCTCATTTTACACAGGGAGAACTGAGTCCTGGGAGGGGAAGTGACTTGTCCAGAGACATGTCTCTAGTTACTGGGAGAGCTGAGCCTAGAATGCAGGTCTTCTGTTGCCCAGGCCAAGGCTCTTTCTAGTCCTGTGCTTGCTGCACCTTGTGATGCTCTGCCCACTGCTTCTCCATAATCCAGGGTCATCATATGTCTCAAGGCCCAACTTCTAATTCACTCTCCCTAGGAAGTTCTCTGGGGCAAACTGTGCCCCAGCTCTGTGTCCCTTTGGTATTTAGGTATTTAGTTCTGATCCACCCAATCTCCCCTTGTTGAGAGACATTATCCCATACATTTTTATCAGCACTTTTTTTTTTCTTTAACTAGGTCTGTGATGTCATCGGTATGGGGGCACTTCCAGTGTGGAGACTACCTCCACCAAGACAGACTGGTGCTCTCCATTTACTTGCCTCAGACAACTGTAACTGTACCCCCAACTTGCCTGGGGGTAACGGGAGGCTGTGGAAGGCCACCTAGCTAGAGACAGCAGCAGAGTGCCAGTTATCCTGACTCTGAAGCTGGTTCTCCCCATTACACCATCCTACTTCTCCTGGGGAATAATTCTCAAGCTGCTTTTTGCAGGAGCTATGTCATGTTTCTTTTGTTTCCCTCTCATAGCAGCTCCCATGGTGTCCCTTCCCAGGGCTCCCAACGTGTTCCAAGAAATGTGCTCATTAACTTGATGGCTTCAATGGCGATGTTATTAATGAAGCATTTTTGTTTCAGTGGAAACAACTAAGAATCTTCACTTGTAGGGAGACTTGGACTGGAGAGAAAAACAGCACAGTCCAGGCATGCTATTTCCAGGACATCCCATGTTATCCTCGGTGCTCTGGTCCCCCACTCTGGGGAAAACGCAGGACTGGAGAGGAGGGGCCACTGTCTTCCACTGTCTGCCCAAGTAATCCAACCTCGAGGCAGCTACAAGGAAGAGGGAAGCCTGAAGCCTGTCTGTGAGACCTGAGGGCCATGAGCTGGGTGGAGGCTCTCCAGATGTTCAACACACACACACACACACTCATACACTCACACACACACACACACACACACACTCACGCACACATACTCCCCCCCACACATACACACACAGACTCACACACATACTCACACACATGCACACACACAAACACACACAGACACACACTCATACACACAGAAACACACACAGACACACACACTCATACATTCACACACACAAACACACTCACGCACACATACTCCCCCACACACAGACTCACACACACGCACACACCTGTCTCCCATCTCATTCTGGAGTCCGTATAAGGAGCTTCTCTCCCTCGCCTCCTCTTTCTTTCTCGCAGGATGCATTGATGCTGCAGGCTTCCTTGCAATCCTGTGCTGGCAATGCTCTGTGCTGCTGCGGGTCTATCCAGGCAGTTGGTGACCCAGTTTGGGCGTATGCCAGGTCAGGGACTGTGGTCTAGTGTTCAGACTCCCGACTGTTTTCCTCCACAGCCTGGGGAAACTAGAAAAGGAGTTAGGTCCCTGGACTCATGTGGAACGAGCCTGGTAACACACCAATCAGTAGTGACAGTTGGTGTGTGTGTGTGTGTGTGTGGGTGTGTGGGTGTGTATGTGTGTGTGCAGAGAGGTGTTCAGAAGGGGGCATGTATTGCCATTGTCATCAGTCCAACAGTGACGCCCTTCGGCCTTCCTGCACCAGGGAAGGAGGGCTGCCTGTCAAAGGAGCTGCAGGGGAGGGCTGAGAGAATGAGCCCAAATTAATATGAACCACAGAAAGGGACCCAGGGTCTTAACCTTTTTGGTACCTGGGTCCCCTTTGAGAATCCTATTTCTAAATTCATAGAACAAAACACACAGGCTTGGAAAGGAAGCCAGTGATATTGAAATGCGGTTATCAGAGGGGCCCAGGTTAGGAGCCGCTGGCCAAAACCAATGCTCTCATCTGACAGATGAGGAAGCTGAGTCCCTGAGATGCAGCCAGGGCCACCCCTGCTGCCCAGCGCAGGGCCAATGCCACCTGGGCCACTCAGGCTGGGCCTTCCTCTTTTTAAAAACTATTTCATTTATAATTTATGGAATAAGAAAGCAATCCTGTAACATGGTATAATAAAAAGATGATTGCACGTGAAGCTGCAAGTCTACTATCTATACCTTGCTATTCCTTTTAAACACACAGCGGCCTTATTATGTACATTTCTTTTTTCCTTCCCTCTCACACATCACCACATCGCTCAGCTTCAGATGAGCAGAGGGTGCCTTGAGTGGGAGGCTCCTTTTGGACACGTGATGCATATCTGCAGGTGCCAGGGAAACCACAGACAACATCCGTGCAGAGGGCCTGGGCCCAGCCTCAGTCCTGCCCTGTGGTGGGCTGGCATCCACAACGCTCTGTCGAGGATGAGATTTCTTACTGCCATTGCCACTTTATGTTTAAAGCACGTCTATTCAGAGCCTGCTGTGTGCGGGGCATTGGGCTAAGCTCCGAGAGTACAAAGAGAGGCAAACACACGCTCCCTGAGCTGGAGGAGCTCACCTCCTCAAGGCAGGGACAACGTGAAGGGACACATAGGGACTGTCCAGGGTGAAGGCTTCCTGCAGAGTCAAGGGGGTTAGGGGAGAAACTCTGGCAGGATGGGACCATAGCAGTGTCTGCACCAAGAGGGCAGGCTCAGGGGCCCCAGATCACAGAGTATACGGAAGGGAGGAAAGCGCGAGGAGACTGGAAAGGTGGGAAGGGGCCAGGCCAGGAAGGGGAGCAGCTTGTGCTGGGGCCTGGAGTTTAATGAGTAGGAGTGTGGCGTGGTCAGACCTGGGCTTTAGAAAAATGATGTTGGCTCAGAGTGGGGAGAGACTTGCGACAGGCAGACCAGGCAGGAGGCAAGAGATGAGGTGTAAGGTGAGAGAGCTCGTACCAGGGTGCTGGAAGTGTCAGAGGAGACAAGGGGACATGTTTGGGAAACGTTATGGAGGTAGAAATGATAAATGTAGAGCACTGGGCCTGGAGTCGGAAAGATCTGAGTTCAAATTCTGCCTCAGACACTTACTAGTGCTGTGACCCTGGGCAAGTCATTTCATCTCTATCAGCCTCGTCTTCTCCTCTGTGAAATGACAATAATAACACACGCTTCTTAGAGGCCTTGTAAAGACCAGATAAAAGAGTGTTTGTGATGGTTCCTGAAGCTTTCCTTGGCTGGCTTGGAGCTTTCCTCGCCTCTGCTGTATATGGATTCTGCATATAACCCTCTAGGTATGTGTTGTTCCCCCAGTAAAATGCAGGCATCTAGAGGGTCAGGGCTGTAACCCCCCACCTCATACAGTGCTTAAGGAAGCCTTGCCTGCTTGCTGGTTTCACTGGAGAGCAGCCAGGGCTGGCCTCTCCCCCTTCCCCTCCCCATCAGCCCCATTCTCACATTCTCTCCCTGGAATCTTTTTTTTTTTTGTCTTTTTGGAGGGGGGAAAGCAGGGCAATTGGGGTTAAGTGACTTGCCCAAGGTCACATGGCTAGTATGTGTTAAGTGTCTGGGGCCAGATTTAAACTTGGGTCCTCCTGACTCCAGGACCAGTGCTCTATTCACTGCACCACCTAGCCACCCCTCTCCCTGGAGTCTTTAAACCTGCTTTAAACCTGGCTGAGGGTGGTTTCCAGGACTGTTTGCTTCTCACTTCTGACCAGCAGGCCCTTCGCTGGACTTTCTCTAACAGCAGGGAGTAAGCTCCACGCAGAGGTTGTGGCAGACACAGAAGCCAGTGGACCCCTCCCATCTCTGATGCACATGACTGTCTCCTGACCAGAACAGGGTTTTCTTTCCTCTTCAGAAAGTGAGTGGTTGCTCTGCAGACTAGTGAGTCTCTGCGGTCAGGGAAGCCCAGCCTGGGAGACCCTCACAGGGCCAAAGAATGTGGAAACAGGAGAGACTTCCAAGATGACTCCTCATTTACATATAGGGATGGCATTGGCCTTTCTTTATGTAAAGCTTTTAAGTTTACAAAGCACCACACACTCACACACACGCCTACACACACACTTACAAAGCACCACACACTCACATACGCTCACACACACACACACACACACACACACACAGTGTAAATGGAAGGTGGTCTCTGAGGCCACAGGGAAGCTGGGAAAAGACTCCTTCAGAAGGTGGGATTTGAACAGGAAGCCAGGAGGCAGAGTATGGGTGGGAGGACACTGCAGACATAGGGTCACAGCCTGGAAAAAATGACTTGACCTTGATTAGACCACTAATAAATGTACAAAGCAGAAGTCAAAGCTGTCTTCCTGATTTCAAGGCAAGAATTCTACCTGCTTTGGGGGTGGCCAGGTAGCACAGCGAGTAAGAGCACCGGCTCCAGTGTCAGGATGACCTGGGATCGAATCCGGGCTCAGACACTTAGCACCCACCCAGAAACACCTGGCCGTGTAACCTTGAGCAAGTTACTTAACCCCGGTTGCTTTAAAAAAAAAAAAGAATTTTACCTGCTCCTGAGGTCCACAAAGGTAAGTGACTTGCTCAGGGTCACCCAGGTAGGAAGTGGCTGAGGCAGGATCTGAATCCTGGATCTTGACTCTTGGATTCAGGGCTCTTCCCACTGCACTACACTGCCCACCACTAGACCAAATGTCTTAAACACTGTCCTATGCCCCCCACAGATAGAAGGAGATTTCATATGGACACACATCCTGGAGACTACACCTGAGGCCATCCCTCTGCCTGCTAGACTGGGAGCAGTGAGAGCCACAGGGAAAGGGGGAAATCCTCAGGCATTGAATCTGCGGGGGAAGAACGGCTAGAGGACTGAGCTGCTCCAGGACCGGCTACTTGACTCCTTCCTAGGGCCAGGCTGGCTGCTATTGAGACCTTTGTTTTTATATCACCTCTGCCCTCCACACTCTGCCTATTCTGAAAGTAGGAACTCAGCAATAGGGAATAAAAGTGGAGGAAAAGGCAGGCAAGTAAGACCAATCACCAAATCAGCTAAATCTGACAATGTATGTGTATGTAGTCTTCCACACCCCTAGTCCCTCACCTCTGCAAAAAAGAGACAGGCTGCTGGTGCCTTTTTAAAGAGTCAAAGCCTCTTCCTGTTCTGATGAAGAAGCAGAACCCCAGAGGAGAAATCAGCAGGAGGAAGGAAAGAGTTTTCCTTTTCTTCCCTGTTTGGTGCACAGTTCTGAAATCCAGAAGTTCGTCTATGCTTTGGGTACATTTGGGAGAGGTGGGCAGAGGCACAGCGTGCTCAGTGACCCTTCACCCAGGAGATGGTGGGTGACAGGAGCTAGAAAGGACCTGAGGGATCAAGTCCACCTGCCTCATTTTACATCTGAGGAAACTGAGGCCCACAGATGACAAGTGACACCCAGGGTCACACAGCTGGCAAGTGTCTGAGATGGGACTGGACCATGGGTCTTCACGAATCCAGACCCAGGGTCCTCTGTTTCATACGACGCCTCTTTGACCTAAGATGCCTGTGGCTGTGATGTCGGAGGCTCAGGTAAGATGCTTAGCCCTCCCAGTTCCTCCTTCACTTTTTAAATGGAGTCTGAAATTCCCATAGGGAGGCTGGCAGTATTTCTTTCATTCCAATAATCCCAGATGAAGCTTCAACCAAGGACTAAAGGGCAGATGAAAAGATCTCTGCTTGTGGATTCACTGTCTGACCCTGGGTTCAGGGGGGAAGTTGGTCCAAAATATCTGTGGGTTGCAGCCCTCCTGGGATTTACCTGCAAGGCTGGGTCACTGTTTTAGATCCTGGCCAAACATCCTAGGGCCACGTCTGCTGACTGAACTCTGATCCCACAGTTTGCTGCCAAAACAATCTGATCAAGGTACTTCCCTACTCAATAAACTCCCATTGCTCCCTATTTCTTCTATGTTAAAATAGAAACTGCTTAATCTTTAAAGCCCTTCACAATCTGGCTCTCTTTCCAGCCTCTGCCAAACTGGTCTTGAACTCTTCTGTCTTCCTCTGGAGAGACGTGCCTTTGCCTGGACTCCACTCCCTCCCGCCTCCACTTGGCAGAGTCTGGAGAACCAGCTACTCCAGGAAGCCTTCCCTGATTCTCCTCTGCCCCTATCCAGCTGCTCATCTTCTGCCTCCCAAACCGCCTCGTTTTTGACAATCTGGTATCTGTTCTCTATCTGGTCTATACTTAACTATGTCCTCATAGTCTCCCCTGTTAGAAGGTAAGCTCCTTAATAGTTGGGATTGTTTCATTTCCCAGCACCTAGCCCAGGGCCTGGCATGATCAATCAACAAATACTTATTAATCACCTTCTAACAAAGAGGAAAAAGGAAAGAAAAGGGGGAAAAAATCAGGCCAGTCAAACTGACTGACATAGCAACCATTTCTGACATCAAGCGCAATATTCCATCCCCATGGTTCCCCACCTCTGCAGAGAAAGAAGGCAGGTACATTTTCATCCCTCTTCTCTGGATCTGTGGGTTAGGAAGGCTATTTTGGAAAGGGTGTGGAGGAGGGATGGGGGGGAGATAGGAGGTAACACAGAGGCTGTGATCACTCGACTATTGCAGGTTGCTCCTTCAGGGTAGTCAGTGGACAGAGGGCAGTGACTAGAGTCTAGTTTGACTGCTTGGCCTCACCGTGGAAGGAGAAAGGAGTCTGCCGAGGAGGCCCATGGGAAAGGGCATCAGCTCATTCACCCTAGTCCGGGAGATGGCAGACAGAGCCAGCTATGCATGGTGGGAGAGCTTGTTCAGACACCAGGAGACTAAGAGATGTGGTCACGCTCTATTTCCTCTGTGAAACCAGCCATGAAAAAACCCAAGGGCCCCTAAAAATAAAATTAACTCGTTGCTTCTCACGAGTCAGTACAGACTCATCATGCTGAGGATGTGAGGTCACATGGGGAGGGGGGGAAAGGAAGCCCCTTGCTGATGACTTTCAGTCTGGCATTCTGAGGATGAAGTCAGTGCTGGCTGTCTGGGCAACCCCTTGCTGTCCGTGGTGCTGAGGCCACAGGGGTTGCCTCACAATCCCTTTCTCAGGACCGGGCCCCTGACTTGGTGAATCCTGGGTCCAAAGAGGGCCACCTTCTTCAGCAGGCCTTCACCACTCCTCACCTGGTCCTAACCCTGGACTCGTTTTGGGTAGTAATACTAACTTGCGATTTTATAGGTCTTTAAGGTCCCCAAAACACGTTTCTCACAATAATGCCCTGAGATACACAGAGTCAAGTATTACTATATTTATATTTCAGATGGGTAAACTGATGTTCAGAGCTTTGCCCAAGGTCACAGACAGCAGAGGCCAGAGGAGCAATTCTAGCAAATGACAAGCATTTACTAAGTGCCTACCCCATACCAAGCACTGGGCTAAGGGCCAGGGATAACATGCAGGTCAAAAACAGTCCCCAGTCACAGCATTTACATCCTAATGGGAGAGACAACACACATATAAACACACAGGTACAGCACGAGGAGGGAGCAGAAGGAGGGAGTGAAGCCAGAACTCCCCTAAAGCCAAGTCCGATGCTCTTCTCCACATGCTGCTGCCTCCATGGTAACGGTTCTATTTCTCAGCCTGGATTTCTATTTATTCTCTATGACTCAGTTCTAGCTCACCTATCTGTCCCCCAGGGGCGAGGATGATGCTTCTGCTTTGACATGTACCTCCAGTGCCTAGCACAGGGCTGGGCACCTGGCGGCAGCTTATCAGGGCCGTGTAGAATGATGGGACGAGTGCTGAGCCTGGGAGTCACTTCCCAGCTGTGTGACCTACTGTGTGAATCACTTGGCCTTTCTGAGCCTCAATGTCCACAACTGTAAAACGATCATAGTAATACCTGCAACCATGTCATAGAGTAGATAGAGTGCTGGGCCTAGAGTCGGAAGGACCTGAGTTCAAAACCAGCTTTAGACCCTTCCTAGATGGGTGACTCTGGCCAAGTCACTTAACTTCTGTCTCAGTTTCTTCAGTTGTGAAATGGTGATAATTATGACACCTACCTTCAAGGGTTGTGGGGATCAGATGGGATCATTTGTACAGCACTTGGCACAGTGCCCAGCACACAGGCTCCTCCCTAACAGGGCCGTCAGACAGACCTTCACACACTACGGACATGGAAATGGTCATTCTCATTCTCGTTGGCCAATCCCATTGGCCAGAATAGCAGGAAACCATGAAGAGTGAAATGGTGGATGTTGTCTCAACAGAGATATTAACTCTTGTAGCCCAATAGAGAGCTAGGCAATTTCATGAGGACTTTAAGAAGGGAGAAAAGGACTTCCAGTAACCAGGAGAAAGATATCCTTTTGCCATAATGTCTTCTCTACACACATGCCTCACTGTCGTTGTGCTTTAAGAGCTCACTCTGCCCAGGGGCTTTATGGGAAGATTTGCACTCATTGTTCATACCATACTTTCTTTTTTTTTTTTTGCCTTTTGGAGGGCATTTGGGGTTAAGTGACTTGTCCAAGGTCACACGGCTAGTAAGTGTCAAGTGTCTGAGGCCAGATTTGAATTCAGATCCTCCTGACTTCAGGGCTGGTGCTCTATCTGCTGCATCACCTAGCTGCCTGCCCCCCTCCCAGTCTAGCTTTTGAGAAAAGCAGCCAGTGCTTCTGGTGTTACCCCCTCTTCCACCTAGAAGCGTAATGTGCCTTAGGACTCTTTGACATGAAGCTCTTCCAATTTGTCACTGTCTTTTTAGACTCTAACCAGTTCAGAAAGGTGAGCCCTGCAGGGATGAGTGGCCTGGGCTCCAGGCATATAGGGGTAACAGTTTATGGGACTCTGTTTGAACATAGATATGTGATGTTCCCAAGGGGTCTGGGTAAGCTTCTGAATGACAGTGTGAGGGAAGCAAGTGTATGAGAAATGAAAGGATAAAGCCACAGGCCAAATTCAGGAGCTTTCCCCAGGGGCATCACCTGGCAGAGGTGCCCACAAATTGTGCACCCCTTGGGTGATGCTGATCTTCAGGTAAGATAACTCTTCTGTCCATCCACAGTTTGCCCTCCTGAAGAGGGATGCTGCAGCCGGTTCAGCTCATTCCAGGGTCAAGCAGGAATGTGGAAATGGGACCTGGAGAGCCGGTATGGGGCCGCTCCGCCTTTCAGCAGGTGCTGTATGGGCTAGGGCCATGGCCCTGGGCTTGGCTGCTTGCTGTACCTAGAAGTCACAAGGCTTGGTGCTGGTGTTCTAGCTCTGCCACCAACTACCTGAGTAACTCATGTCCCCTCTGGGCCCGTGTCAGACAAGGGGAGAGGACTAGCTGATCTCTGGGGTCCCTCCCAGTTCTGACCTTTCGTGATTTCCTTGCTCTATAGCCTCTGTCCCCTTATGGGAAGGCCTGAAACCCCACTCTCCTAAGCTAAGGGAGTCAGGCTTGTTCCAAGAGGTGGCACAATGCACAGAGAACCTCAGGCTTGGAATCAGGAAGACTCATCTTCGTGTATTCAAATCCAGCCTTGGACACTTACTAGCTGTGTGACCCATCTGTAAAATGAGTTGAAAGAGGAAATGGCAAACCCTTCCAGTGTCTCTGGCAAGAAAACCCTAAATGGGGTCACAAAGAGTCAAACATGACTGAAAAATAACTGATTCGCTCTCTCTCTCTCTCTCTCTCTCTCTCTCTCTCTCTCTCTCTCTCTCCATCTAGGCAGATTCTGTTCCCAGAGAATCAGTTGACTACAACTACTCAGGGTTATAGGAATAAACCTATGGGTTTGGATTTTAGTACTGTGGCTCTTGAGCCCCCATCAGTGTATTTCACATTAATAGTTTTCCAGTCATACTTAAATAGCTTTTAGAAAAGGTTGTTTACTAAAAAATGTACTCTCTCTCAATAACATATGCATATAATATATAATTATATCATGCAATATAATCGATATAGATTATGTATACAACATGTAAATGTATATGTAATATAAAATTACATAGAAATATGTATATAAATATCTACACATATGCAATATATAACTATCGAGAGAGACAGAGAGAGAGAGAGAGAGAGAGAGAGAGAGAGAGAGAGAGAGAGGGGGGGGGGGGTAAGAGAAGAGTATCTTAAGCCATTTGTAGAGAAAGGGGCCCTGACACATTAGTGAGAAGACTTAGGGTCTACTCTTCATTTGTCCACTTCCTAGCCAGAAGCCCTTGGGCACATTGTGTGACTTCTCCAAACTTCAGATTCTAGAAAATCAAGATCATAATCTCTATACTGCCTTGTCACAGGTGAGTTGCAGAAGTCTAAGGAGATGATGTATGCTAATGGGTATTTTTTTGAAACCGTAAAAAGCTCTCCAAGTGCCTGGGATTCTAATTCCTATGATTCCTGACCTCCTAAAAGGTAATAGAGGTGTATGTAAAGAGAATCCATCTCAGAGTCAGAAAGAGCTGTACACAACCCCCCCCTCCAGCACATACTCTGCTGGCAGCTGTGCACAAGCCCCCCTCCAGCACACACTCTGCTAGCATCTGTGCACAAGCCCCCTTCCAGCACACACTCTGCTGGCTGGGTGATATTGGACAATTCACTTAGTCTGCCTCTCAGTGTCCAGGAAACTCTCTAAGATAGCTGGTTGGGGGGTGGGATGGGTGGAGAGACTGTGCACTGGTAATGGGAATTTTCTCACTGGGAGTTCTCTATACTGATGAAATCACAGACCCCCACGCTCCCCAAAAAGGATGAAATAAAGATAAGTTGGATGTTGTAGGCAAAAGAGCACTGAGATCTTTGGGAGAAAGATGATGTCAGGCTTCCAAGGCACCATTGTTGTTATTGGTTGTGGGTAGACCTGCCAGCTCATGAGAGGAGAGGCTTTTGGGTCCCCTCCCCCTTCCAGCACAGGTGGCTCCTGGTTTTGGTTGGTAGGAGACATTGCAGGAAGTGCCCTCCCCTCCCCCATCCTTCCTCTTCTCCTGGCCCACCCCAAGCACACATGGCTCCTAGCTCTGGTCAGTCCTAGAAATGATAGAAGCATTGCAGGAAGTACCCCCTGCCCAAGCCATGTCCTACCTTACTGCAGAGTAAAGGGCGATGTGATTGGCATGACCGCTGACCCCACCAGTATCAAACGTCACCACCTGTGGAGAAAGCCAGGCCAGAGTCAGACAGGCAGGCAGGCAGGCAGGGTCACTGAGGGGAAAGGGCATAGACACCTGTTCCATTACACTTTACCAAGAGTGAGGGAACAGGGTGGCCCAGTGCCAAGTGATGCAGGTAGCCAGGGCTGAGGCTCTGAGGAGGAAGTGACATCAGCTAGGGTGCTGAGACCAATGAGGGCTGGTGCTGGGGTCCCAAGATGGGGGGTGGGGTGACCAGAAGTGCTCACAGCTTCTTACGGATACTGTGCTGACCAGGGGCCTTCACTGTAGGGAGTAGCTGTGTGGGGAGGGAGATGGAGGGATTCAAGTTTGGGGCTTGGG
Organism: Petaurus breviceps papuanus; assembly: GCF_028583685.1. Lineage (NCBI taxonomy): Eukaryota > Metazoa > Chordata > Mammalia > Diprotodontia > Petauridae > Petaurus > Petaurus breviceps. The sequence goes on from NW_027185798.1 coordinate 15,824,635, forward strand.
AAAAGGTCATTTTTACCTCACTGGTAGAGAAAGGAAAAAAAAAACCCACATTCTTTCTTTGAGGACAGCCATAATGACTGCTCACTTTAATGACAGGTGAGTCTAGAATCATTCAGCCATGAAGACCGTCTATCACTAGTTTTTAAGGAATTCAAATGCCTTAGATACATTTGGTATTGAAAGCAGGCAGTGCATGGGTCCTCTTTCTTGATGCTTCAGAAGATGCCTCCAGTGGCACTGGGCCATCACCCCGGGGAATAAAGAGGATCCTCCTTGCACCCAGGGCTGCTACCAGAACACCCCTGCTCGCAGATGGGTGGAGGTCTTACTCTAAGTGTCTTGCTAATATTTCTGTCCCTAACAGCAGATTATTGTTCATTCAATTCAACCAGGATTTATCAAGTACCTGACAAGGGTAAGTCAGTGTCCTAGGTTCTGGGGATACAAAGACAAAAATGGAGCTGACCCTGCCCTCAAGGAGCTTAGACTCTGTTGCAAGAGAACAAGCTACATTAAGTAGATAGACACAGAGTAAATGCTAGGTAAGTTCTGAGGCAGGGCCAGGGCCAACAGAAGACCAGGAAGGGAAGGAAGGAAGAAAATGACTATTTATTGGGCACCTACTGCATACTGTAGGTATAAGAGATGGCACTGGACCTGAGACTTCATAAACACGAAGAGCCTAATATATGCCAGGAATTATGGGGGAGATGAAATGGATAAGACATTTTGTGTGTGTGTGTGTGTGTGTGTGTGTGTGTGTAAAGTGTCTGAGGCCGGAACCGAACTCGGGTCCTCCTGACTCCGGGGCTGACACTTTACTCACTGTGCCACCTAGCCGCCCCTAGGACAGAGTTTTTACCCTCAAAAAAGCTTGGAATCTGAGGAGGCTAGGTGGGCAGTGAATAGAGCACTGGCCCTGGAGTCAGGAGGACCTGAGTTCAAATTCAGCCTCAGACACTTAACACAATACTTACTAGCTGTGTGACCTTGGGCAAGTCACTTAACCCCAATTGCCCTGCCCTTCAAAAAGCAAAAAAAAGCTTGGAATCTAATAAGGGAGTTGAGACAGCTATCCATAGAAATGATCAAACATGCTAGAAAATGATATTTGCTACCAAAGCCTATAGATATTCAAAGAAGAGAAATTCCTCCTTGGTAGGATGACCAGAGAAAGCTTCCCAGTGCTTCAGAGCTGCAGGGGGCCCAGGGGCTCATCTGGGCCATTCTGGGACAGTCTAGGCCTGAAAGACAATCCTTCCTACAACTCCATAAGTGGGCATCCAGATAATGACTCCAGAATTCAATTCAATTAAAACCAGATGTTAAAATATACAAAATGAAAAACAAGTTACCAAAAACCTTGCAAATGCCAAATAAATGACAATTTGTTAAAACAAATGTGTATAATCTAATGAACAGAAACATCCTGTTTCCATGCCCTCTTCTGATCTGTTTTTTCCTGTAGATTTTTTCCTGGTCTTTATCATAATTCTTTATAACACAATTATGGCCATGACATACACATAGATACACATCCCTATATTTTTTCCAATTCTGCTTTGTTCACTGTGTGCATCACCATGGGCATCTGCTTTGGATCACATCTGTGCCTTCATTGGTGTAGAGAACTCCCAGCAAGGAAACTCTCTTCACCAATATAGATCATCACTCACTTGAACTTTTAGAGTCCCTGGAGAGCTGCTTGGGGCAATGAGGTTAAATGACTTGACCAGGACCACATAGCCAGTATGTATCAGAGGCAAGTTTTGAACCCAAGTTCTCCTGATTTTGAGCCAGCAGCTGAAACTTTTTGGTCTAAGGACCCCTTTACATTCTTAAAAATTATTGATGATTCCCCAAACAGTTTTTCTTTGTGTTGGTTATATCTATTAATATTTACCATATGAGAAATGAAAAGGTCTTAGAATTATTATGAAAATAGTTTTGATGGTGAAGGCCCCTTGAAAGGGTCTTGGGAAACCCCAAAAGAGACCTCCTCTACTGTACTATTTTGCTGTTTCTTAATGTTTCCACATGTCTGTTTTTTTCATCTCTTTAAGATCTTTGTAATAATATCTGGCATTTATAGAGCACTTCACAGAATTATTTTGTATGCAGTTCCAACAATCCTTTGAGGAAAATGTTAATTATTATTATCTCAATTTTGCAGATGAAGAAACAGGGACTGAAAGATCAAGAGAGTTGATCAAGGTGTCACAGAGAGTAAATATTTGAGGCCAGATTTGAACTGAGATCTTTCTGATTCTAAGCCTAGCTTTCTAGCCAAAAAAACCTCTATTTGTGTGTGCTCACCCATGGGTGCACACATATTTACATGCACGCGTGCATGCATACACACACCCTCATGAAAACATTCTCGTCAAGGTCTCCCTGTACTGAACCAACATGGATATAGCAGTTTCAAGTTGACAAGGTGCTTTCCATACATTATTTTAGTGAAGAATGCTGTATTCTCCAATTGAAGTTCTCTCTTTGAGGCTGTCCCTTTTGTATTCCTGATGTCCTGCATACATTAGGTATTTAACAACTGTGTGCTGAATTGGATGGGAGCTTCACCAGTGCCCTATGAAGTAGCAATTACAGGTGTCTTTAGACTGATTTGACACAGGAGGACATTGAGGCTCAGGGACATGAAGCAGTTTTCCCAGGGTTAGTAATGGCAGAGGTGGGATGTGTGTGAACCCTAAGCTTCCCAATTCCAAGCCCAGCACTTTACTTACTCATACGCCACTGCCTTTCCTTGATGAGAAGGGAGAAGAGAGACTTTCTCCAATTATATTCTAGATGGGCAGAGTCAAGATGGCAGAGTAAAAGCAGGAACTTGCTTGAGCTCGTCCCCAAACCCCTCAAATGACATTCTACAAAAGACCACATCCTTGTAGTCATACAAATGGCTCCAAGGGGCAGAGAATACTGGGTCTTACTGGGTTGTTGACTATTACAAAAGTCTTTCATTTAGTAGAACAAAATGCACCTCAAGGATTTCCTCCAAGAAGACCTCTGTCATGCACATATCAGAATCCTGCAAGATCCTCAGATGATGCAACAGTTGTCATGACTACCACTGCAGGGAGATAGGCGCTAGCCCTGAGCGTTGGCTGCTCTCTCCAGTGACTCTTATGAGTGGCCTTGGGCGAGTCACCGAGCCTCTGCAGAACACAGTTTTCTCTTCTGTAAGATGAGAGATGAAGACTAGACGACTTCTGCTGTTTCTTCCAGATCTAAATTTATGATCCCATGTCCATCTCAGAGTCCAGTGGAAGAGGGATTCCTTACAGGTGATGATGACATTCTCTAATGTGGATTATCATTTCACGCTTTGGGTTAGTGTATCACCTTGGGCTGACCAGACCAACCCCTAGGAGAATAAAAAGCTTCTCAAATAAGACTTAGAGCCATTCAAAAGAGTTCATCCTAACAATCCACATAAGAAACCCAAAACTTCCTAGTTCCTCTAGAAATACTGAGAAATAATATTTTTCCTAAAGCCCTTTCTAAAATTTTCAGGAAAGGTTCTTTGAAAGGTAGGTGATAGGTCAAGGACAGAAAAGTTTTTCTTAGAGAAACTGAATTAAGCCTGATACTCAACCTTTTATTTCCAAAGAATAGTTCTGTAGTTTATATCTTTACAGTTTTTATATCATTGACTCCCCACCCACTGGGAGTAAACTGACTCTAAGACCCACCTAAGACCCCTAAGTGAGGGGAGTGCTCCAGGAGGGAATGGGATGGCTAGTAGATTGCTGACCTATTCTTAAATATTAACCCAAACTGTATTTTAACATATTTTTTCTTTGTTCCAGATTCCTATGAATGTTACCTGAGATCATCTTGGGGAAGAGAGCTCTGCTGGAGGGGATAGGGATGATTCCAGTTTGGATCTCTCTTTGTCTCTCTCTGTCTCTATCTCTCTGTCTCTTTGTTTGTCTCTCCCAGCTCTCTTGAGGACCCCCTCTTTTTGAGTTTGGTCTTGGTGTCTAGCACAGAGAAAGCCCTTGACAAATACCTATTGGGTTGGTTATCTTTAAACATATTTCTCCCTGTTTTAATTTTTTTTATTTTTTGCAATTAAATAAAATCTATTTTCTCTTCCTTCCACCTCCCCCACCTATTGAAAGAAGAGAAAAGAAAAGCTCTTGTGACAAATGTTCATAGACAAGCAAAACCTGTTGGATTGGTTACTGGGTTGGATTTCCCAAGGTCATGCAAGTAGTAAAAAGCAGGGCCAGGATTCCAATCCAAGTTCCTTCTCACCAGATACAGTGTTTTGTCCCCTGCAGTAAAACTCTGCCTTCTTAGTCTGGAGGGCTCAGGAAATCCTTCTCTGATCTGGCTCAATGAGATGCTCCTCTGCCCTGTTAGAGACCTCTGCCTGAGCCCAGCATAGAATTGTTTTCCAGAGTCCCACCCCATCACATGCAACCTCATGGTCTACCTCTCTTCTGCCTCTCAGAGACAAGTTTGAAAATACTTTAAATTGGATGTTTAGGCGAAATCCCCATTCACCCGGAAGGTCTCACCACCCTTGGCTACCTCCTCAGCACAGCCTTGTATGCCTCCTGTCTTAGAACAGTATGGCTTATGAGCATGAAGTAAGATCTGAGTTCAACTCTTGGCTGTGCCATTAACCTAATGTGTGACCTTGGATAAGTCACTTAAGCCATCTGGGTAACAAATGATTGTATTTTGAAAAAAAAAAAACCCAAGTACTAATAGATAGATACATGTGTCATGAGGGGCTGGTCAATAAACCCAGACCCTATGAGCATTCACAGACAACCACTGATGTAATTTCTTACATGGAAGAGACTGAGGAGCCCCTTTGGGCACAGTGGTGATAGTGGGTAGTGAAAATCCATTGGAGAGACCTTGGAAGATGCGTACACCCCATAAGCAGCTCTGGTCTTCTAGTACACGGGGAATGG
>NW_027185798.1:15829593-15845484 GCF_028583685.1 Petaurus breviceps papuanus
GGAATGGCACTGGAGAGACCTTGGAGGATGCGTACACCCCATAAGCAACTCTGGTCTTTTAGCACATGGGGAATGATGTTTGCTTTGATCATCTGCAGCTGCAGGCCTGTAACCAGGGCTCATTAGAAGTCCTCAGTTGGCCCTGGGCTCTCTCTCATTGAACCTCTTCTTTCTTAGTTTCATTTGTCTTTTCCTCTGACTTCTTCCTGCTAGACTATGCTGATATAAGGAGAGAGGCCTCTGCCCCTTTCAACATCTGGCCTCAGGAAGATGAGCATCAGCACTGGCTCTTTCATTTTAGGCAAAGGAAGTTGGTGGGGTACGAGGAAGGTTGGAAGAGTGAGCCTGTCTGGGAATCTGGGAGCAGTCCATGGTGGTTTTGCAGCCAGCCTGGTATTAATGCCCAGGGACAGCTGAGAAGAGGACTTCTCTAGTTTCCAAGCTGCATCTGGATGTAAACACTGGATGAAGTCAGCTTCCTCTCCCCAGAGATTGGGGTGGAATAGTGGAGAGTGCACCCCTGTAGTGGCAGGGGAAATTTTATATGTCTGTTTGTGTTATATCTTCAAAGGAAATACTGTTTTAAGAAATTATATTAAATGAAACTGGGACGTTAATCGCTAGAGGATAACAATGGGAGGAACATGCCCAGAATGGGGCCCAAGCTGATGGTATTAAAGACAGACACCCAATCCTTCAGGGATAACCCTAGAGCCCTGAGTGAGAGCAGAGGCCACAGAGCATACTCACTACATGTGCCAGCTATGATTACTGTACCTATCCTGATTCAACATGGTCACCCTGGGTGCAGGCCAGAAAAAGCAGCAGGGAAAGCTATAAGCGACTCCCATCAGCTGCTTGAGGGCAGGGACTGTCTTTCTTCTTATTAATTATATCTCCAGCACTTAGCACACAGTAGGTGCTTACTGAATGTTTACTGGACTGGATTACAAACTCATTCACACAATGGGAATGTTGGCTAGAGAGGAGTTTCAGGTGTGTCTTGGGACGTCAGAAAAATGGTTTGGTTCAGATGGTTAGGTGGAATGGCAGGTGGAATGCTGGACTTGGGAGTTAGGAAAAGCCCAAGTTCAAATACTACCTAAGACATCTACTGGTGGTGTGACCTTGAGCAAGTCACTTCACCTCTCTGACTCAGTTTCTCCATCTATGAAATGAGAGAAATTGGCCTGGATGGTCTCTACCACCTCTTCCAGTTATACACATTTCATCTTATAGGACTAAGGATTCCTGCTTGATACTGGCCAACTCATGTTGATGGAAAGAGCCTTTGGCTGAGGGACACATTCTAGTCAAGATTCCAGCAGTGGCTAGCAGAGTGACCTTAGGGAAGCCACACAAGATTTCACCGGCATCCTGACGAGGAACAGAACACTGTTATAGGAGTTCCAGGAGCCACAAGACTTCCTAGGTTTTCCAGGGATCACACAGCATCATCAGAAACTCCCATCTTGGGAATGAAATCCTGGGATTCTGTATCAGTGTCCAGGAAAAGCACTGCTGTCTGTGGCTCCTGGAAACACCTGCTTTTTTTAACTCACCAGCTGAAGGAAGAGCATTTTCTAACCTGGACTGGACATGGCTGGTTTCCCCAGGCATGCCCTCCCTGCTTAGGAACTCAATGTGTGGGGAACAATGAGTGGGCTGTTGGCAGCTAACTTCCAAGGCCCAGTTCTTTTAGGTGTCTGAATTGTTTAATCGGGAGGTTGAATTAAATGTGTCTCTCACTTTGGAGAAGAGGTTAATTGACTTCCTAAATTTCAGGGTTGATGGAAAAGAGGCTATATTGTGTCATGGGTAAGAAAGCCACAGGGAACTAGGGTTGACAGATCCTTCAGTGGTTCCTTTGAGGTATCCTGAAATTGCAGCCCATCTCACCACTGACAAAGGACTTGGTGCTTCCCGAGAGCCCCTAAGACCATGATTCAAAGGCTAGCTAAGGATACCTTTCCCTTCTCCATGTACCTCATCTACGTAGAGTGCTTTATTGTTACAAACCACATTAGCGGACTTTTAAAAAATCCTGTTTAATCCTTGCAGAGATACTATGAAAGGGACAGGTGTGTGCAGGAAGTTTTGGTTTTGTCATTTTCCAAATGAGGAAACTGAGCCTCAGTCACTTAACCAGGTGAAGTGACTTGACTTTTTGCTCTGGATCTTGGAGGCAGCTGGGGTGTATTGGCAGGAGAAGACCGTTAGACGTGCAGTTCATAGATTTGGGTTCAACATTGAATAACTGGGCCAGTCACATCATCTCTGTCTCCTCCTCTGTACCACACGGATGCTTGTACTCTTTAAACTACTCACTTGTAGTGAGGAAAGCGCTTTGGGAGCCTCAGAAGTGCCACTGAAACGGGAGCTATGTCTGAGCCCTATGTTCAGCTGAACATGGGCTACGTATCTTGCCTCAACAAACTGACCTTGTTAGTTTTGAGAAAAACCCCAAAGACATTTGCTACTGGAAGAACACTGGAGGCAATGGGATGGGGAGCACACAGGAGGGGGGCAACTTGGCATGCTGGATAGAGTCAGAAAGATCTGAGTTCAAATTCCACCTCTGACATTTATCTGAGTCGCCATGCAAATCATCTCACCTCTCTGAGTCTTGATGTTCTCATCTGTAAAATGGGTACGATGATACCTTTGATATTTGACTTATTGGATTATTGTGAAGCTCAAACAAGATTGTGTATAAAGATTGCTTGGCAGGTCTTGAGGGGCTACTGTGTGTGTGTGTGTGTGTTAATTGTCACAACCTCATTAGCCTGTTATTGTTACCCAGGGTCACGTAGCCACTGAAGAAGGTGGTGAGGCTGGGCACCCTCTGGTACAGTCATGCGCCCTAAGAGCTGTGGATATGGAAGGGGATGATGGTAACTCAGATTTCTAGATGCAGGAAGCATCTTTCAATGAAAAGTCTGCAAAAGTGCCTGAATGATTGACCATCCTGCTGGTGCTTTGTAATGGGCAAAGCACTTTCCTCTCCCAACAACCCTGGGATGCAGGAGTATCAACAGAATTACCTCCATTTTAGAAATAAGAGAACTGAGGCTCCAAGAAGGTCCCTGAGCTTGTGAGTGGCAGGGCCAGGATTCAAACTCACGTCTGCTGGCTCCAAGTTCAGGGATCCAGGATTCAAAACAAACCCTGTGTGGGTGAACAGTAAGATAAGCTGAGTCCCTGGGCTTTGTTAGCTCAGGTTACATTACCAGATCGATGTGGTTCTCCTGGATATGCCTCAGGAGAAGGGCAGCCACGAGCTCTGTGTTCCACTGTGCATTTGGGTCATCTGGGAGATGTCTGAAAGAGAGAAGCACAGTCAGAATGAGGGGTCCCTCGGAAACCTCCTCTGCTAAGCTATTCTCATGCGTCATCGTGGTGAAGGTGGCTGGATCACCGCAGAATGCACCAGTCTAGGATAAGCTCTGGCAGATCCTACCAAGCTGGATAGCCTTTCAGCATGGCGGTCTGTAGGGCTTGTCTAAGAAGACCAGCTGACCCAACTTCAGTAAAGCTCAGTATCAGAAAGTTGGCCAACAGGAAGAGGGCCAGAGATTGGCCTTGTGTTATCACTGGTGCAGGGGACTCTCACATGAGGAAGCTCCTCCACCCGTGCAGGTCACCACCTTCCCTACACCTCTCATCCTTGAGGGCTGTTTAGAACATTGAGATGCTGAGTGATCAGCACAGGGCCAGGTAGCCAGTATACATCAGAGGCAAGACATGAACCAGGATCTTCCTGGCTGTGAGGCCAGCTGTCTATCCACTATACCACACAGGACAGTCTTTCCACACATTTGACAGGTGTCACCTTCCAGAAATTTCCTCTCTGTACAGAGCACAGAATGACTTGCCCACTGTATGTATCAGAGACAGGACTTGAACCCAGGTCTTCCTGGGTCCAAGACTGACTCTCTTTCCACTCTACCACACTGGCACTAATGTGGGGGGAGGTGGGGCACAGTAATTCTACTAGCATGGAGGGCTTAGGAGCTGTGGCAGTAAAGAGGGCGCTTCCACTGATGAGACCACAGATTACTAACACATTAAAGAAGGGTTCTCAGACCGGCCCTGGGAGAGACGCCACAGAATGGTAGGAAAAACAAGAAGATGAGGTCACGGGGCCATTGGCTTAGAGACTGAGAGGAGCACAGAGGTCTTCCTGCAGAATTGACACAGAGTGCCGACCAGAATCAAGGGGCTCTCATCTCAGGGTCTCTAGTTCCAAATTCAGCCTCTTCCTACTGCCCCCACACTCTGTCCCTTCCTAATAAAGAGGTGGAGAGGGATGAAACTCCCCAAGATCAGTATCTGATGGCGTCAGAACCAAAGATCAGACTTCTGTTTTCCAGGCTCCCATGTAATCCGGGGCTTCAGTGTGGGCTACATTTGATGAGATGTCCTCATGGAGGAGAGGCCCTTAATGCTGACTGGTGAAGGATGAGGGTATTTAGAGGCAGAGAAGAGTGGGGAGGTGATTTCAGGTAAGAGAAACAGCATGAGCAAAGCTTCTGTGGCTGTAATGAGCCTAGCATTTGGGGGACACCATGGGCCAGTGGAGGGCTCTCCTAGTCCCAGTTTTTTTCCTTGCCGTCAGGAGCCATCATCACCATTGTCTTTGAAAGAGTGATGCAGTAAGTGGAGGCTCCAGAAGACAGGTCTCCACTTTGGCTTGGCAACTGTTTGGCTATGGGGGATGATGACAGAGAGAAAAGAATTAACAATCACTGAGGTTATGAATTATAGTGAGGCTAGTGCCGACCCAAGTTTGAGAGGGCCGGTGGGGTTACGGGGAGAGATGATCGGCACCAATTCCTCAGCGTTGAAGGGCCATCTAAGCGGAGCTGTCCAGCAGGCAACCAGACATATGGAACTAGAGTGCCATACTGAGATGAGGGTTGGCCATAGACATTTGAGAGTTGTCTGTATAGAGGTGATGACTGAATCTATGAAGGCTGATAAGATCCCCAAGGAAGAGAAAGAGAAAAGGTCATAGTCCTAAACCTGAAGGACTCCTCTACTCAGGGACTGGGAGACAGATGATAAACTTTTTTTTTTGAAGGGGAAGGCAAGGCAATTGGGGTTAAGTGACTTGTCCAAGGTCACACAGCTAGCAAATGTTAAGTGTCTGAGGTTAGATTTGAACTCAGGTCCTCCTAACTCTAGGAGTTAGGATCAGTGCTCTATTTACTACACCACCTAGCTGCCCCCAGATGGTAAACTATTTTTTTTTTTGCTTTTTGGATAGCAATTGGGGTTAAGTAACTTGCCCAAGATCACACGGCTAGTGTGTGTGTGTGTGTGTGTGTGTGTGTGTGTGAAATGTCTGAGGTCGGATCCAAACTCAGGTCCTCCTGACTCCAGGGCAGGCGCTCTACTCACTGCGCCACCTAGCTGCCCCAAGATGATAAACTTTTAAAGAAGACTTAAAATGAGTGCACAAACAGGTAGGAAGAGAGCCAAGGGAGAACAGTGTCAAGGAAGCCCAGGGACAGGAGAAAATGTGGGAGGAAGGGCTGGTTAACAGTGTCTAAGATGGCAGGGGTCAGAGTATATAGACGAAGAAACAGCCACTGGATGTAGAAGTTAGTGCCTCATTGGTAATATGGAAGAGGGCCATTTCCATCTAGGGTTGGAAGCCTAACAGTAAGGAGTTAAGAAGGTGGGTGGTAAGAAATTGGGAGAAGTAGGAATAGGTGATTAATTCTGGGAACTTGGGGACAAAAGGGGAGAGAGAAATAACTTGAGGGATGGCAGTTCAAGGGAGAATTTTTTTTTTAGGGATGGGAGATATTTGGGCTGGTTTGTAGGCTGCAGAGAAGGTACCAACAGAAATGGAAAGACTGAAACTAAGGGAAAGGGAAGGAAGTACTGAAGACAGCAGATAAAGAGGACAGAGGAGTTCACCTGCACAAGCACCACTTCTCCCCCGAGCCTGGAGCAAAGGTGAACGAGGAAGGCAAAGTGATGGGAGAGTTCTGAGGCATTCAGAAAGGAAGAAGAGGGAGCTCATGATGGATGGTTTTGATATGGCTGGTAAAGTAGGAGGTGAAGGTCATCTACTGGAAGAAAGGGAATATAGGGGGTGGCTAGGTGGCACAGTGAATAGAGCACTGACTCTGGAGTCAGGAGGACCTGAGTTCAAATCTGGCCTCAGACACTTAACACTTACTAGTCGTGTGACCTTGGGCAAGTCACTTAACCCCAATTACCCTACCTTCCCCCCTCCAAAAAAAAACGAGAAAGGGAATAGAGAAGGGATGATGCAGGGGGAATGAGGAGAAAGGAGATTTGGAAGAGAGAGGTGCATTTCATTCTTTTCTGTCCTGCCCATTCTCCCTAGGTGTGTTTGTCTCCCTCCTCACTCTTCTGCTGATCTTCATCTTCCTCCTCTTCTAACAAAATGATCCTTGAGATCCTTCTACATTACCCTCCCCACCTGTCTGTCCTCTCTTTTTCCTTCCACTTCCCCTCATTACCCTCAACGCATGATTAAAATATACTGTGACATGATCGCTGACTTTATTCAATCAAATCTTCCTCTCCTCGTTCTTAATTTTCAAACTGGATGACTTTAGTCTTTTCACAATATCCCAGGACTTGGTGCTGGAGGGGAGCTTTAGAGATGACCTGCCCCCACACCCTCATGGCAGGAGGTGGGAAGCAGCTGGCCTGATATCTCAGGTAAGAAGAGCAGAGCCAAGTTTTGAGGCCGTGTCCAGACTGGAAATACACCATGCTGCCTTCCCTCTCATTGCCAATCTTTCCCTCCAAAAAAAAGTGTGCCATAACTGAATGAAATTGCTTTTGACTCTCTTGTGGTGTCTGAAGCATTTTTCTACGTTAGTGGCCTCCAGCCACAAAAAGGTCTCCACCAAAAGCAGGATTTCCCTAGGGAAGTTTAGAGTGGAGTTCATCCATCACTCTGTCTCCCCTCCCCAGACTGGAGGGCTGTTCTCTTGGACTTGTTATGGCTTGGCCTGAGCCCCCAGAGGTGGCTGCTCTGTTTGGCTATTTCCAACACCAGCAACACTTTCTCTGCTGAAGATCTGGCTGGTCTTTTTCACACAGATGGTCTCTCTGGCCAACAACCAGTAGAGTTTAGAAAGACAGACAGTTCAACAGGGAACAGAAAGTGGTTCTGGTGGAACAGGGACACCAAAGACGAAGGCTTCTGCCACAGGGTCACTGGCATGGGAGCCAGGAGATCTGACTGACAGGGTTAGCTTCCTTCCTGGCTGAAAGCTCCTGGGCAAGTCATTGTCCCAGTCCCACAGGGCCTCATTTTTCTCTGCTGTAAGATGAGGGGGTGGGACTAGATGATTTTACTCTGAGGCATCTGTTCTCTCTCTGGCTCTTTCCGAACTGTGAGATGTAAGCAACTCAATAGATTAGACTGAAGATCTGGTGAGAAAGACAAAAAATGATCTTTTCCCATAAGAAGCTGATCTTCCACTGGGGTGGGCCTTGAGGAAGAAAGTAACACATATATAGATATGTAAATATAAACTCTGTGGAGCCAGGTAGATCGAGATCCCAAAGCAGATCCCCCTGATCAGTTCCTGACCATGTCCTCCCACAAGCTCACCCCCGCATGTTCACCCAATATGGTTGTCTTCCTTTCTGTCTCCTGACCTTGTGAGGTTACCAGCACAACTCAGACTGTCCACCTAGGAACCTGCATCCTCCCCACATGACCAGGTGTCTTCTTTGCTTTTACAAAATTTCTCTGTTGATGTCCCTTTCAGCAGTCCTTACTCAAAGTTCCTCCCTGGGGCTCCCTTTCAGCCTGCTCACACCCACCATGCATCTTTCCTTTGCCTTTGGTGTGATGATCATTTTGAATTCTTCAGAGACTATAATGTTCTATGTGACTCACAGTCATAGGATACTGATGGGCTATTGGCTTTGAAAATATGGACCTTTGTTCCTGGAAGAGTCTGAAGTCATTCAAAGAGCTTTGATATCTTTGTGGTGGTTATTCGTCCTTCATTTTCAAAAAGGACCAGTGACATCATGGGGTGATGACTTGACTTGCAAATGAAATAGATTTAAGTGAGGCAGAATTGCACAAAGGCCTCAGCCTCACTCTCTCCCCCAGAGTCCTCCAAGTCCAGTGGCAGGAGAAGGCACGAAGACTGGTGATGTGACCCAGGAAGCAGCGGATGACTTTGGCACCTTCAATTCCACAGTGTAGCCTCCTAATGAAAGCCCAAACAGCTTCCCTCCCCACTGTGCTCCACTTCCTTATCGGGCAGTGATTTCAAAGAGCTCTACAATTTTCTAAAGGCAATCCAGACTGTTTTCCTCTTGCTGGGATCAACTCATTATCCATCTGTTACTATCAGTCCCGAGTTCTAATGAACAAATTCTATATAGGTCATTCATCTAAGTTCATGTCATGACCTGAGCAATATCTATTTTTCATCCACTTGATTTTTTCCTGTGTGGATGGTTAAGCCAAAATCTCTCGAATGACTGTGAATGTCTTCCAGGAGGTTCTTCAGGATTTCACGGCTTGATAAGTAATATCACCTACAAAGAATAAGATTAGGAAGAGCTTACTGTCCACCATGAGGAATTACTTGTCAACTTGGACTTTGCAGCGGATTTGCTTTGTGAGAGTGGCAAAATCCTTTCAGTGAGCATACCTCCATCTCATACCTCTCCTGATGTTTATGATGAAAAGATCATCTAATAAAGTTATCTCAATGATCATATCCTTCTAGGATGTGGGACACGTTTGTTGAATGAATGGGAGACAGCTTGTTAAAAAAGACTTCAGGGTTGTGTTTTGTTTTTATGAATCAAATGCTTTTTTATAACCAACAGGCATGGTGAGATCTTTTATTCTCTCCTTCTTCCAATCAGTTTTGTGTTGGTACAGATGTGTTCTGCTGGAGCATGCCATAACATACAACACACACATTATAGAAAAAGACTAGAAATATGTATACATACATGCACACATAAGCATATATGCATATATACATGTGTGTATATTATATGTGTGCATATATATAATATACACACATGATATGATAGTGGGAAGGGAAAAGAGAAGAGAGATAGGAGGTGGCTTGGGGCAGAGCAGGTTTTAACTAGTTTGCACAGATAAAGGTCACTCTAGTTCAGTGGAAATCAACCATTTCAGAAACCCTTGTAAACCAAGTCCCCCTAAGGGAGAAGGGGAAAATTAACTACCCACATGCTTGAAAGCAAGAATGTTGAGTCATGAAAGCATAGCTAGGTAATTTTCCACTAAAAAAGAAAGGGGGTGGGGTAGGATCCTGTAGGCAACAACTGTTTTGCAATGGGAGAAGATTTGATCAACACAACCTTCTATAATAACTGTTTCTTGTGTGTAGAATATGAAGTTCAAAAGTAATTAAAGCTTAAAGGGCTCTAATTGGCCCCTCTCCTTCAAGTCCCTTCCCCCTCCAATCTAGCTTTCACACAGTTACCAAACTGACATTCCTAACACACAGATATGATCAGGTCACTCCACTGCTCCTAAATCTTCCATGGCTCCCTACTATCTCTAGGATAAAATACAAAATCCTCAGCCTGACACTTGTAGCCTACTCACTTTTCCAGTCTTATTTCCTATTAACCAGTGAACATTCTGTTCTAATCCTGGCTATGATTCCCTGCACCAAACAGTCCAGCCGGCACACCTGTGCCTTTGGACTGGTGGTCTCCTCTGCCTAGAAGGTATTCCCTCTTTACCTCTGTCTCTTAGTAAGTCAGTCAACAAGCATTTATTAAGTGTGTGCTAAGGGCAGTGGACACAAAGAAAGACGGAACCACAGGCTCTCTGACTCCTTCAGAGCACAGCCAGTGGCCTCCCCTGCAGCCCACCTCTTCAGATGCTCCCTTGTGGTGGCTGGCAGGTTTCTCTTTTGACGTTATTCTGGATAACTTCACATTTGCTTACATGTACATATTATTCTGACCCTAGAAGAATGTAAGCTCCTTGAAGGCAGGGACAGTTTCTGTTGGTGTTTGTCCTGGTTCTCCAACACCTGGCACGGAGCTTTGCACATAGTAGGCACTTAATAAATGTTGGTGGAATTTGTGTGGCAAGAGGCTTGAGAAGTAATCACAAAAATGAGAAATCACAGGCCATGTTTATGTAGCACTTCAAGGCTTACAAAGCACCTTCCCCACAAAATGACTCTGAAAGGTCTAATTGTCCCCATTTTACAGATAAGGGAACTTGGGGCAGAGAAAGCGAGCTGTTCCAGGTGTATGGATCATCTCCCTGGCTCCTTTAAAAGGAGAACCTTGGCCCTGACTTCTGGAGCCTCCACAGAACTTGGCACAGTGCACAGTAAATATCAGCTCTCAGCAAAGACTCCAAATAGAGTTGCAGGATGCAGATGCAGGATCAGAGTTCTAAGGCACTGTGGACACAAGAGATGGGGAGGGATGCTGTGAAACAAGACTGTATCATGAACAAGAGGGCCTCCAGAAATAACCTCAGTGATCTGCCTCAAGTCAAAGGCGGCATCCCTGCAGCTGAGCAGGCTGGAAATGGCTTCACCAAAGGACTTTCCAGGCATGCATGCATGCATCCATCTATCCATCCTCTTGGCAGTCTTGAAAGGTGAAGTGATTATTGTGAGACCCATTTCCCCTTCTGATAAGTGTGGGGTTGGATCAGGTAGCCTCTAATCTCCCTTCCAGCTCAGACATTCAAGAAGAGGGATGGGAATGTGGTCTCTTGTGTGGCTTTCACTGTTCACACATCTGGACTGAGGCAATCCCTTTCTGGAGCGGCCCTGCTGGGGTCCTTTCCTGCCATCTATCACCCTACATGGAGGAAACCATACCTGGGGTATCACCAAAACTACTAAGTTGTGTCTATAATGAACGAAGAACTCAGTCTTTGGTTTCTGGATTTACTTGTAAAGCCCCAGTGAGAAATTCCCAGAGAAAGAAGTCCCAAGATCTCAATTACAGACCACCCAGCCCACTCCACATACTCTACTATTGTCCAAAAGCAGTCATCCAGCTTTGGCTTAAAAGGCTCTGGGGAGGGGGAACCCATCACTCCCAAAGGCAGCCCAACTTGGATTTGTCTCTTTGCAACTTGTACCCTATTATTCCTACTGCTGCCCTCTGGGACCAACCAGGACAAGTTCTCAACTCCTCCTCTGCCTGACCTCAAAGCTCTTTACCACCCAGGTTGCCCTTCTCTGGATACTCTCCAGCTTAGTGTCCTTCCTAAAACATGGCTCCAGGAACTGAGCACAAGTGTAGTCTAACCAGGTGTCTTGGGCAAGTCATGTCAACTCCCTGGGCCTTCATTTTTCCTCATCTGTAAAATGAGAGAGTAGGACTAGATAGCCCCCCAGGTCCCTTCCTGCTCTAAACTCTGATCTCTTAATCCAAAGACCTCCTCGCCCTGTGATGCTCTTCCTCTCCTGGTGTGGCCTAATATCGAATTAGTTTTCTTGGCTGACACATCACAGGGTTGACTAAGATTAGGCCAATGAAAATCCCCAGATCATTATAAAAGGGAAAATACCCAAACAGGCCAAACGAGATCATGTTATTATCAATATATAACCTACTCTGGTCTGGCTCATCTCCTCCCCCCTCCCAGCCTTATTTACTTTTGCCACCTTGGCTTAGGGCGTGTTTTGTTTTTCACCTGAAATCCTCCACCCCATCTAAATCCCACTCACTCTTGCAGGCTCAGTTTAAGTCCCAGCTCCTACCCAAAGCTTTCCCTGAGCATGCCTGTCTGCACTCTAAACAGTCTGAACCCACACCAGAAAGCATTTTCTGGATGTTTTGCATGGGACATCACTCAGTTTCTCTTTCCTTCTTTTTGTTGTCATTCAGTCATGGCCAATTCTTCATGACCCCATTTGGGGTTTTCTGGATACTGGATACTGGAGTGGTTTGCCATTTCCTTCTCTGGCTCATTTTTACAGATGAGTAAATTGAGGCAAATGGGGTTAAGTGACTTGCCCAGGGTCATACAATTAGTGAAGTTAAGTGTCTGAGGAAGGATTTGAACTCAGGTTTTTGTGACTCCAGGCCTGCCACTCTATCTGCTGCACCACCTGGCTGACAGAAGGTGTTTAATAACAGTATGATTTGGGCTGCTAACCAGATTCTAGCTACTCTTTATTTCTGATTGGGGGATTGGGAATGGAATGCAGTTCTAATGGGACAGGGAGAGAGCAAAAATCTTGTGAACTCTTAGGATGTCATTCTGCCATGTTTGAGGGCCAAGATGTGGCTGATATCAGGACTGGGAGTGGGGCCAGGGATGCTGCCAGAAACCGGGCAAAGAACAGGAGGGAGGGTGTTGTATTGGGATAGGCCCTCAATAATTGCCTGTTGAACTTAACTCAAATGAGCATGTGTGGAATGTTGGTCAAACACCAAAGGTAGCTGACTACTCCCAAGAATAATACAAAGGCTTGGTTCCAGCTCAGCCAGCCAAATTGCCAGATAACAACATCTTGAATTAAAGCACAGAGTTGAAGCACACCTGGCCTGGAGGGAGAGGGGCCACAGGTGGGCTGGAGGGAGATACTGGATGGGGCAAGGGCATGGTTAAGGTCCAGGATCTTAACTCCATTCAGGATAAAATCCATCCAAGGGTGTGCTTGCCCTAAAGCCATCTTCGTTGTAGGTGGGGCCACTGCTGGAATGATGGAGCCAGATCAGACACGGAATGGAGATAAAGATGAATGGGGGCGGCCAGGTAGCACAGCGAGTAAGAGCACTGGCTCCACTGTTGGGATGACTTGTGGATCGAATCTGGGCCCAGACACTTAGCACCACACCCAGAAATAACTGGCCATGTAATCTTGAGCAAGTTACTTAACCCTGATTGCTTAAAAAAAAAAAAAAAAGATGAATGCAGGCATTCTGGATCTGAAAGCTCAAGCCTTAGTCAGTCCAGCTTTCTGGAGGGCAGATAACAGAGGGAGCTATGGGTTGGGATAGAGGCCTGAAAATTAGCACATTCTCTTGAGAAGACTGGAACTCCTCCTAGGAGATGTTCAGCTCCTCTGGCCCACACCCTCAGCGTCCCTCTTCAAACTGCCAATCACTGTGATGAATTGGGAAATAAATCATGGACTAAGGGGGGTTGGAGGGGTCAAACTGCCAAGGGGGGATGGTAGTAGTGGGGAGATGAGCGTGAAATGGAGAGAGAATGGGGGAAAGACCCAAAGGTGACAATAGTTAGATCCTTCCAGCTGAGGAACCACACACAAAAGCATTAGCACCATCTTGGAAACGGAATATATGAAAATAATAGCCTGGTATTCACTTAGAAAGTTACCACACAAAATAAAATAAAGCAAGAAAAGAATGAGAAAAAAGCCAAGCATCAGCAAGCTTAAGTAGGCTCTCTCTTCACACACACACACACACACACACACACACACACACACACAAATATACACAGAGCATTACTTACAATGGGGAAATCATAGAAGCTTTCCCAATAAATACGGGAATAAAGTAAGGATGATCCCTTTTTCCACTGTTATTTGATATGTTTCTAGAAATTCTAGCCAAAGCAAACAAAAAAAAGAAATTAAATACATAAATATAGGAAAAGAGGAGACAAAATTATCTCTATTTGCTGATAAGGCTTATTTGGAAGATCCAGAGTGAATCAGCAAATAAACCAATTAGGATAATTAATAGTTTTAGTAAAGTGGCAGGATATAAAACAAATAGACACATTCACATACACACACACAAAACCCAACAGAATTTCTATATAATAATAATAATATATAGGAGGAAATAATAAAAAGAGAATTTCACTCAAAATAACTGTGAAATTGTATAAAATATACTAGGAACAGAAGTGATTACAACCTATCAAGGAATAGCCAAGACATATAACGCAATTTTAAAATCCTTAAAAAGAGAGAGAAAAACTTAAAGTAATATGATAAAGCTTATCATATTATTTAAATTAATTTATAAATTTGTTGCTATAACAACCAAATTATGATGGTGGTATACTTTATGGAGCTAGACAAATTAATAACAAAATTCATTTGGAAGAACAAAAGGTCAACTAAAAAAAAGGATGAACTAAGAAATAATGCTTCCTGACATATTGCAAAGCAATAATCATCAAGCCTATTTGGTACTAGTTAAAAATAGAAAGTGAATTGGTAGAATGAATTATATAAGAGAAGTAAAAAACAATCAAACTCGATAACCCAGTGTTCAATAAACCTTAAAACACAAATTTCTTAGGGAAAGAAAAACAACTGCTAAGAAAACTGGAAAGCAGTTTCTTTGGCAGAAATTATGTTTAGATCACTATTAGAGGTCATACCATGAAAACAATTAGGAGATAACCAAATTAGGTATCTTTCATAGCTATGACTACGGGAAAAGTTCTTAATGAAACTAGGAACTGAAATGGTCACAAAAAAATCTCGGGTAATTTATATCACATGAAATTAAAAAGTTTTTGCAGAAACAAAATCAATGCATCTAGGATAAAAAGGGAAGCTTTCAATGGGGGGAGGGGAAGAACCTTTGAATCAAGTATCTCAGGAAAAGTTCTCATATTCATTAGTTTATGTATATCAAATATTTGTACTACGTATTTATCTACTAATGGAAGAATATAAATAAGACTAAGAAAGGCATGGAATTGGAAGCTATTAACTATCATGTAAAAGATAGTTTCAAATCTCTAAGTGGAAGGCAAATCAAAACAACCCCAAGGTTTTATCTCACACCCAGAAGATGGTAACAGTGAAGACTGGAGGTGCTGTGGGAAGCCAGTATTGGTAAAGCTTTGAATAGGTCCAACAATATTCTGTAAAAGAATATTAAAATATGAAAAAAGAATATCAAAAAGTGAACAAAATTTCCACATACTTTGACCCACTGCTAGTCATATAACCCAAAGAGGTCAGTCAGAACAAAAGGCCTAATATACACCCAAATATTCATAGCGGCATTTTGTAGGGTAGCAAAGAACTGGGGAAAAAATGAGTGTGCCTATCAATGGCGACTGGATAAACAAACTGTGGACCATGAGTGTAATATAATGTTATTATATCATAAGAAATTACAAATATGAAGATACAGAGATGGATGGGGAGACACACAGACTGATGCAGAGGGAACTAAACAGAACTGGGAATATTGCATGAGACTACAACAATATAAATGGAAAGACCAAAAACTTGAAACAAAACATTGTTGTAATTATAATGATCAAGCCCAGCGCCAGAGAAGAGATGAGAAAATGCATCTCCCTCCCTTCTTTGTAGAGGTGGGGGACTGTGGGTATGGAACACTGCACATATTGTTAAATTCAGTTGATCTGTTGGTTAGTGTTGCTTAAATGCTTTTTTCTTCTTTGCTACAGGAATGATTCACAGGGTAGGGGAATACGGAGGGGTATATTTGATGAAATATGATGATGAAGATGATATAAATATAAAAAATAACAATAAAAGTTTTAAATAAAATCAGCAGAGGAGAAGCAGAAAAAAAAAGATCCCAGAAAGGCTAAATATGTATTTTAACATTTTATGGTGACATTTTACATTTACTCTGAATGAAAATTATATGCATATGTATCTCATTTATTGCAATACAAAATCCTCATTTTCTTTTTTAAAATTACCTAATACCAACTGAGTTGGAAATGGAAACTTCCATTTGCCTTACTCACACAAAGTATCACTTCTATATTATTGGAATCAGTATGGTAGAGTAGGAAGAGCCTAATCAGTCAAAAAGCATTTATTAAGTGCCTATTGTGTCTGGCTCTGTGCTAAGTGGTGGTGTGCCTACTGTGTGTCATGCTCTGTGCTAAGTGGTGGTGTGCCTACTGTGTGTCCGGCTCTGTGC
>NW_027185798.1:15845494-15903234 GCF_028583685.1 Petaurus breviceps papuanus
GTGGTGGTGTGCCTACTGTGTGTCCGGCTCTGTGCTAAGTGGTGGTGAAACAAAGAAAGGTTTTTACAGGACCTGCTCCCAAGCATCTCAGTCTAAATAATTCTGCATAAACAAGGCACATACAGGATAATGGAAATAATCGACAGAGGGAAGGGAGATTAAGGGGGATTGGAGAAGATTTCCTATAGAAAACGGGCTTTTAGCTGGGACTTGAAGCCAGGGAAGTTTAGAGGCTGAGAGGAGGAGGGCGAGAATCTCAGGCGGGTGTGGGGTGGGGGCAGCCCCCAGAAGCCTCCGCCTGTATCAGGGAGCCCACCCGAGGGCTCTTAGTCAGCTGTGAGGCAGTGAGAACCTGAGTCAGGGCCAGGGCAGAGAGAAAGAGGCACATCTGAGAGAGGTGATGAAGGTAAGATGGACAGGCCTTGGCGACAGATTGGACATGGGGGTAAGAGTGAGGAGCTGAGACCCTGAGTGACTGAGAGGGTGGCGGCGCTCTTAATAGTAATAGAAAAATTAGGAAGAGGGGAGGAAGGAAGGAAGGAAGGAAACAAGCAAGCATTTATTATGCTCCAACTATGTGCCATGCATGGTAAGGCCTTACAAATATTATTTCATTTAATCTTTACAACAGCTCTGGAAGGCAGGGACTATTATTATCCCCATTTTATAGTTGAGAAAACTGAAGCAGGTAAAAATTAAGTGACATTCCCAGTATCATACAGCTAATTAGTGTCTGAGGCCAGGTTTAAACTAAGAGGGCAGGATTTGGGGGGAAAGATAATGAGTTAATCATTGTATGATCTGATGCAAAGTGAAGTGAGAAGAAAAAGGAGGACGATTATGCAATAACAAAAATGTTGTAAGGTTAATTAACTTTGAAAGATTTAGGAATTCTCACGAGCACAAAGACCAAAAACAATTCCAAGGGACTTGTGAGGAAACACACTCTCCACCGTCAGACAGAAAGCTGATGGGCTCAGTGCAGACTGAAGCATATTTTCTTCCCTTCCTTTTCTTTCTTTCTCTCCTTCCTTCCTTTCTTTAAGACTAACTTTATGACTAGAATTTGTTTTGCATGACTATACAAATTTATAACTGCTTATGGTTTTCTTGCCTTCTCAATTGTTTGGGGAGGTAGGAAGGAAGGGAGAGAGCTTGAAAGTGAAAAGTAAAATTGAATTTAAAGAAAAGAAAGACAATGCGTTTCGTTTTGAACATACTGAGTTTAAGATGTCTATTGGCACATACAGTTCGAGATGCTCAGGAAGCAAGTGAGGATGTGAACCTGGAGGTCAAGAGAGGGCTGGGTAAATGGATCTGAGAATCACCCACACAGCTGATCACTGAATGCATGATGAGCAGGAGAAGACTTTGGGTTTAAAGGGATGTCATAGGTTTCCTATGCCAGCCCTCAAATGCATCAGATCACTGCGTTTCAGAAATCAGAAGAAAAGAGTCTGAGTTCCAGTTCTGGCCCTGACAGACTTTTCAGTTTTAGTTACATCATTTGAAAAATGTGGAAAATAATACATGTGCTATCTATCGACCTCATAAAGTTGTAATGAGGGTTGAGATAATGTATATGAAAGTGCTTTGTAAAATGGAAAGTGGCATATAAATGTCATTGTTATTTTTTTCTTTCCAAAACAAAACAAAACAAAACCAAGCAGCCAACCAAGACAGTTTCCAGGAAATTGCTGCATCAAAGAAACCCAACACTCCCCTTCCGAGAGTCCTGAGCCTGAGCCCGAGGGCCATGAAGCTACTGGAAGTCTGAAGGAAAATACGGACTGGTGCTTTTTCTTCACCTTCTCCAGCTTCTTCCTCTCTCCTCCCCCCTCCTCCCGCTCGCAGAGCTCCTAAGACTGATTATCTGCCAGTAGGCTGTCTGGTTGGCTCCTCCCCTCCAGCACACACACACTTTATTTTGTCTGCCGGGTGGTTTTTGGCCTCTCAGTTCACCGCATTCCCTCCCCACCTCCTTTTGGTAGCCAGAGAAAGGGAGGAATAATTGAGTCTTCTCATCATTAACAAGAATGATTAAGATCCATCCTGCACCAGGGTCATTCGAGGACTGCCAGTTCAAGGCCAGGGGGAAGTGGCTGCCTGACGTACACCCTTTAGCGCAGGCCTTATCTTCCAATCTCCACTTTCCCTCCTCCTCTGACCTCTGCAGTAGGACCCCAGAGGAACAACAGTACCCCCTCTCCTTAGTCCAAGGCCCTAGGGCTGGTGGAGAACAATGTTCTGGAAAGGCCAAGCTCTCAGCCCCCGTGTGTGACAATGTTCATGTTAGCGTGATCACCTTTGTCTGGAAGGCCATCCTCCTCCCCTCTCCTCCCCCATCCTCATCAGCAGGCCAAGTCTGAACATCCTTCAAGGGCCCCAACAAGTCCTACAATCCTCAATAAACTTGCAGTGACTACTTCAGCCTTTGTGGATCTCTCCAGAATTCAGACAGTCCAGACAGAAACGGATGGGGGGAGGAATAGGGAATCCCAAACAGGCTGCTTTCCTTCTGCCCCCAAGGTAGAAAAATACCTCCAGGTCCACAGCAGAGCCATTAGAAAATGAATTGGATTTTCTATGCCACTAGCCTCAAAGAGAGAAAAACCAACAAGAATGACTCCTTTCTTCAGAACAGCTTCCCTGTGGGCCTTTGTCCTGCAGCACAACCCTAATTCACCCAGAGCCAGTGACCAGGAAACAACCTTTGCATGAGTTTTTTTCTTCCTTGGGGGATGCAAAAATCAGCATCAGATCCGCACAGAGCAGGATCTTTGTTGGTGGGAGGCCAGCTGCAGAAAGAGCAGGTAAGGCAGCTGCCAATGGGCAAGTGAAAGGGAACAATGCTTATAGTATGTTGTTGGGACCTAAAGACTACCTTTGTGTGCAGAGAGAGCATCTGAAGGCCACTAGAACCACAGGAAGAGGAAAAAAGTAGAACCACAGTAAGAACTGTGCCTGATCTGGGTAGGTCTACATCCACTGCATCTGGATTTAAGAAACTCAAGCACAGCTCCTGGTGCCACCAGGCAAACAGGGAAGTTTGGACTGGGGGGTCTTAAAGATCTCTTTCTGACACAATATTCTGATGCTAATAAATGTTCGTTAGATGTAATTGGGAAAGTGACTCCTCTGGGTGAAATGGCTGTCAAATTCAGAAAGAATTTATGAGATTAAAGACTTAGGGCAGAAGACATTCTAAGACATCTAGTTCAGCCCTTTATTTCCAAATGAGGAAACTGAGGCCTCCTGAAGTTGACTAACTGGTTGGGAGCCATAGTCAGGGACAGAGTAGAGACTTGAACTCAGGCTCTCTCTTTCCATGGTAGCATGTGATTAGGGTATCTTCGTCAAGTTTGGGGCCCCAAGATGGCGGAGTGGTTCCATGGGCTCAGTCCCAAAAGACCAGCATTCCTTTTCTCTGGATGCACTGTGAAAAGCACCTGGATTGGGAGAGCTGGTGGGCAGCGGCTCTGTCACTGACTAGCTGGGTCTCCATGGGCATGGGTCGTCTCCTATCAAACTTGACATGGCTTTGGTGACAAACAGGAGGCAACGTGGGTGCAGTGAGTGGAGGGCCAGCCTTAGGGCTGGTTACTTCTTGGTGCACTACCTGTGAGTTACTGGCCTGTTGTTGGCCTCTCAGGGTTTCTGCCCTGGGAAGTGCAGGAAGAGAGGTTGGAACTAGATGAACTCTAAGTCCTTTTAAGCTTGAACTCTGGCTCTAAGAAGACCTCCACTTCTCTACTTCACTGGCTGGATGTTTGTGGTTTTTCTGGCTAGCCCCAAGATACTCTTGCCAATATACTCTTCCGGGCCTCCTTATTGTCCACTCTACTCTCATCATCACCTCCATCTCCTGGATCCTTCTGGGCCCTTTGCTGCCTCCTTCATTTAACTCCTAGCCCCAAACTCTACATCCATCCCATCTGACCCTGACACTAGCCAGCCCTTCGGGGTCTGTAGTCAGGACCTGGCTGGACCACGACGCCTGGGGCCTGAGGTGCTGAATTTGGAGACTGCTGGAAACACTCACAGAGCTTTAGCAGGTAGGAACGACGGGACTGGGCACCTAGTTAAGAATAACAGTTGGTTAGCACAGGAAGCTGCAGATGGCTGGGGTGAGCATCTCTCCTCCCACCCTGCAGGCTCTGTCAGCTGCACAGAGGGCGGCAGCTCTACACTCCTCTTCACCCCAAATGCGGGTGTTTTCTATCACTTCCTTTGGATGTCTCTTGTGGCATTTGCTCCAGACCCCCAGACTCTAGTTATGGCTCTTCTATCCCCAGAGTCCTAGTAAGGGAATGGGTCTGGAGGGTTCAAGAGCTGCCCCAGGTCCCCCATATATGGCAGAGAGGGGATTCCAACCCAGGCTTTTGCGCAGGTAATCCCAGGCCCTTTCTGCTGCCTGGTTACTGCTCTTGAGTATTTATCTGTTGGCTACATACCACTTCGTACTTCCTGACATCATCTGTCCTGACTCTCCTGTCATTTTGTAGGTGTTTTGTCTCCCTAAGTGGTAAGCTTCTGCTTCACGTGTCACACCCTCATGGTGCCCACCACAGTGTGTGTGTGTGTGTGTGTGTGTATGTCTTTGAATACCCAGCATTTATTAAGTTTAATAAATATTTGTTGTATTTAAATAGATAAATATTATGATGTATATGATATAATATAATGTAATGTAATATTATAATATAATATAATATATCCCTTTTTGGGAGGATTAAAATAAGAATCTTGTTGGAGCTTATGGAAAGGGTCAGGCTGCCCAGAGCTTGAGGTATGCATGACAAGACCTTTAGAGAGATGATGAATTCTCCCTTCACACACACCTCCCTGGGGGGTGCAGAAGCCCTCCTGCCCACCCTGGGGCCCCATGCTGCCATCTCACTCACCCCCCAGGCCGCTTCTTCTGCTCACTGGGCTTCACCTCCTCAGCTGGCGCCAACTTCAGAGCTGCCAGTGTCGTTGGCAGAGGTGGCTGTTGAGGTGGTAGCTGGGGCTGAATGGGCTGTTGGACCACTTGGTGCTGGGTGGTCAGGATGGGGAAGGGCTGTAGGGGTTTCAAGCTATCTATGGGTGCGGCGGTGCCCTTCAAGTCTGTCAGGAATGGGGTGGCAGTGGCTGGTGGCCTGGAGAGTGGGGGGATGGGGTCCTTGATACTGCGTCCAGATGTGCGGTTCCCAATGAGACATCTGGCCAATGACTCAGATCAGCAGGCAGAATCCAGAATCCCCTAGCTGGCTTCCTATGATGGGGTGGGACTCTCCAGGTGGTATGGAGCTAACCCATGATTCTAGCCCCTGCCAAGAGTCCCATCACCCCCCTCCAAGATTCACTTCCCTCCAAGACTTACTCCCCATGTCTTTTCTGTCCCCAACTTAACATTGTGCTTCAGAGCCCCAGGGTGGGATATGCAATAAATGAAGGGATGGAGGGACTCTTGTTTTTGGTGACAGACAGTCTCTCTCCACACCAGCCCCTCTCCTCCCATCCCCCCAGGGCAGCCCATAAAGCAGGCACATTCACTCTCAATCACCATTTATTTCTAAGTGGGAACTTACTGTGGTTCCTAGATATGCTGGGAAGAATAAGACATGATCCCTCCCTGCCTTCATCCAGTGGAATACAACGTGCGTCCATTAAGGGCGTCCAAGGAGTCAGGCAATTTTTAGATCCACAGACTGGAGAGTAGGAGCTAAACCCTGTCAATAGGAGAAGTCTCCACAGTTGCCTGTACAGGTGAAATCACAAGCCTGGTCCCTCCCCACCCCCCTCCATAGAGTGACTGGTCCAAGTACAGGCTTGTTCCAGGCTGAGCTTTGCTATGAAGGCCTGGATACAGAGGGGTGTGTGTGTGTGTGTGTGTGTGTGTGTGTGTGTGTGTGTGTGTGTGTGTGTGTGTGTTGGGTGGTATCTCCTCTCCTCACTGTCCAACACTCAGAAGTCAAGATGGCCTGGTGGAGGTTACAGGCAGCCAAGGGCAGGGCATGGGGCTGGGGTGAGGTAAATGGGACCATCTGGCTTATCGGAAGGAAGGGTGTGCTCTGGCCTTTGATGCTTGAATCCCAGGGGTACTGGGCTGTTTCTCCTATCCCATCTGTGACCATTTCTCAGCACCAGGCTGTGCCTAGCTGCTCCGACAACATGAAGGCTTGGCAGCATTTGAAATTGGGGGTCTGCTGTCTGCACCTAGAAGCTGGCCTTGGTGCCTCATTACAGCGACTCTACAGGGACACCTGCATATTCATCAGTTTGAAACTCAGACTTAATGGGCTGACAAATGAACTCTTCAGGGGCGGCCAGGTGGCTCAGCAAGTAAGAGCACCCACCTCAGTGTTGGGATGACCTGGGGATCAAATCCCGGGCTCAGATACTTAGCATCACACCCAGAAATAACTGGCCGTGTAACCTTGAGCAAGTTACTTAACCCCAATTGCTTAAAAAAAAAAAAAAAGAAATGAACTCTTCCTAACCAGGCCCTGAAGTCCTTCAAGTCAGTTGGAAAAAACAAATTATGAGTAATAAATGACTGCCCAAGAAAGGCAATAGGAAGGACGTCTTCTCTGCCAAAGGCATACAGGTCCTTCTCCCCTCACCTGCCATCTCAGAAACAAGCACACAGCTCTTCCTTAGGGTGGCTTTTTGGCTTTTAAGGTTTGGACTGCTGGTGATAACCAGCAGGAAAACAGAGAGCAGCCTATAAGCAGAGCAAAGTCAGAAGCTTTTAAGCCTCTGTCTGGACTCAGCTCCCTCACACTGACCTCAGAGCTCGGCACCATCTGGAATGGCCTTGCTCACACACTACATTTCTTCCTTATTCTCCAGGCAGAAAGCCTGGCTAGTTGGTGGGGTGGAGGTGGCAGAGAGAGGTTGTGGGGGAGGAAAGGGAGAGAATTTGATGGATTTCTGAGGGTTCTGTGGGGGGATGAAAGGGCTCCAGAGGATCTGTAACACTACGCTGTCCCTTTCTAGGCTAACCAATGCTTGGGAAAACTATGGGGGGTGGGGGGATGGAAGCGGGGACTGGTCTGTGGTATCATGAGTTCCAACCCCATCACTGGGCACTCCTGCCAGATCTGAAATGGTAGTGAGAGTATGATGGGCTCTTCTCAGATTGCCAGGCACAGAGCATCTGCTGGGGACTAACCAAGGACTGAATTTGCCATGGAATGCAGAGCGTGTCTTCCTCTCTTTGGGCCTTGATCTCTTCCTATGTGACTTAATTAAGCTATCGAGATGTGCCAGATCCTGGGTGTTAGCACAGCTCTCTTCTAGCTTAAACATGCTATGCTTTGTTAGGATACCTATTCTCTGCTGTGCTCTTTTAAACATGCATAGAGACAATGGGACCTGGACATGGCTGGGTGGGGAGAAGGTGGTGGTATCACCAGCTTTCCAATCTAGGCTTTCTCACTTTTAAAGTAGTACTTGAGTCGCATACATTAAATGGAACAGCTAACCCTCAAGGGCTAAGACCAGGAAGAAGGCATCTGATCTTCTACATCTTTTAATGACTTGTAACTTGGGGGAAAATTGGATGAAATAAGCTAATTTAGCATTCCAAATAAATTAAGCAAAGAACAGACCATCTAACTGGAGAAACAGAGCAGTGGCTGGTTCCTCATTATTTTCCCACATCAAGAGAACATGTTGGGTGTTTCTTTGGAATGGGACGGGGTATGAATCAACAGTGAACCACAGGATCTTCCAGTGGGGACGGTAAGGACTCTTCTTGGCCACTCTGATGCACAGCATCCCAGAATCCCAGGGCCAGAAGGGACACGAATGGCCTCCGGGTCTCACCTCAGCACTCAATTCATAGTTCTCTTTATGACATGTAAAGGACCACAGGGTCTCACCTATGGAAATCCTTTCATTCTCTTTTCTCTTTCCTGCGGAGGCCCTACTGACTCCTTTGACTGAGGTGGGGCCTCAGATCAATAAAGTTGTGATTGTGTCTCATATTTGTGAATTTCCCCCTAAAATCCCCTGCTGGACCAGAGGTTCTGTCAAGCACCAGCTGGTCACAGGCATCCTGGTTTTCCTAGTCAATTGTTTTGTTCTTTCCATCATTATCCTTTAACACTTTGGTTGTGGTGCACTGCAAAATGGGGTTATTTGCCCTCATCTGAGTTCTCCATGCTTCATGACAATCATTTGATTCCTCCTCAACTGACCTTCTTTTCCACTCCCCCAAGGGCTGTGCCAGACCTCTCTCCTCAGACCCCCCCAGGGCCACCCTATCATCTTAGCAAATCTCTTCACATCTACTTCAGGGATTCACCTGCTGGGCTGTGAGCTTCCAGATGTCCTCAATGCCACACCTCCAAACGCCCCTACAAGCTCACCTCCTCCTTCCTTTTCCCCACAGCCTGGAGGGCAAGGTGGCCCTTCCTGCCAGGCTTTCTGAACACATGTTTGGTCCTCTCCTAAAAAATGTCTGTTTGACTCCACCATTTTCTCAATGTACTATCCTAGATCTCACTTCCCTTTCATACTAAACTAGGACATCTACACTCTGCAACTTCCTCAGCTCCCCACTGGACTTCTCAACATCTTGTAAAGAGGCTTCCAATCTGTCCACTCTAGGGAGCCTGATTTTTCAAAGGAAACCAACTGCTGCTTATCCACTTAATAAATGCTTGTTAATTTGTCGACTCAAGGCCTAGTCCTCCCTGACTTCTCAGACTTTGGTTGCTAGACCCCCTGCCACTCCCTCTTTGCTGGGGTCCTGATGACTGCTCCCTCCTGTTTCTCCCCCGCAGTGTGACTGCTCCTTTGCCGTCCCAGCACTCAGATTCCATGAGCCCAGGGAGGGGCAATGTCTCTTAGATCACCAGTCTTGCTTCCAGTTAGGTCCCTGAAGCCACCATCCAGGGAATCAGGCTTTATGAAGTTGCTTCCCTACCAACTGCTTTGGCAACTTCTATAACCTCAGAAGGCTAAAGATCTATTGTCGATCTGGAAAAATTAAGTCTAGAACTGTCAAACTCCATTTGTAGGAGATGTAATTTAATCAGTGGAAATAACGGTAAAGATGACGCATTGCCAATGGCTTTGCTGCTGCCTTCTAAGGACCATGGGGACTCTTTCATCTGACCTACAGCTGATACCTCCCATAGGTGCATGTGTTCTCCTCTGGAGAGACAGCTTCCCGAGAGCAGGGACTGGTTTATTTGTGTATTTGTTTGCTGGGGGCTTTCTTTGCATAGAGCAAGCACTTCATAAATGAATTTTTTCATTCATTTATTTGCTGGGAATGAATTAATAACAACAGTCTGTTATGGGGATGGAAATACAATAATAATGATCATGTTACTAACAATTCAGGACACAGGCAAAAGCACTGGAATGAAGTCCGAGGAAACAAGAGGCAGTGAGGATTTGTTAAGGGCTTACAGTTGTGCTGAGTGTGAGGGACCTCGGCCTAAAATCCAAACACCGTCACCTGATGCTCATGGAACTGTGAATGAGTCACATAATCTCTCTAGGCCTCATCTTTCTCATCTGCCAAATGAGAAGGTTGTAGACCCCTGCTCCTACCTGTATCTCCCTAGAGATCTACAACCTTCTTTACACACAGATATCCAGCTATGGGTCTGTGTCTAGACACAGAACCTTCTTTCTATGCCTATCTATCCACAGAAGTACACCCTTCTTTATAGCTATGTCTGTCTCTACAGCCATAGACATATAACCTTTCTATCTGTATCTATCGATAGACGTATAACCTTCTTTGGATCGGCATTCATACCTGTACCTCCAGCTTTATCTACACCTATATCCGTATCGGCATCTAGATCAATGTCCACATAGAAAAAGCTTTTATTAATCACTACCTATGGGCGGCACCACATTAAGGTCTGGGGATACAAGTACAAGCCCGTGAGGCAGTTGCTGCCCTCAGGGAGCTCTGAATCTAATGGAGGAAGCCTCCCGTCCTCAGGCTGGTGAGAAGGACAAAGAGATGGCCCTTTGCAAATGGAGCCTCTGAGATCTATGGGAGGAAAGGGCCACAAGGGGAGATGGGACCTTCAGGGGTGAGTCCTTTCAGGATGACGCTTCTGAGACACTGCTTTTTAACTGGGGGGAGATAAGAGGATAGCAACAGCGATGCCACAAAAAGAGGACCACTGAATATTTTCTTAATGCACAGAAGGAAGTGCAGAAGGAGTCCCTGGGAAGCAGGATGGTTTTGAAAGTAATATGTAGAGCATGCCACTTTTCAAAAAAAGAAGCAAGTGGTGTGAAATGGAGATTCAAAGTCCCAAATAGCCTCCTTTTGGTGTTCTGCTTGTATATGGAAATGCTCTTTTGTGTGTGTATTGGAGGAGTGGGTGTTTAAGGTCAGAATTTTTTTTTTAAAAGAAAGGTAATGAAGCCTGTGGCCAGACCCCCTCAGACAGGCAACTGGAGCCCCCATCAGTGTGTATCTGCACTGGCCCTTCTTCCTTTGCCAGCTAAGCCTTATATGAAGCCAACCATCAAATCCGAAAGGATGTCACCCCAAACAAACCCCTCTTTAGTGTGATGCTGATATACATCCCTGACACCTGGCTTGGCACACTGAGAAAAGCCAGAGGCACTCAACCAACTCACAAAGGGACTGACTCCATGGGCAGCATGATACAGAGTAGCTATGCAAACAACGCATTTTGCAAATGAATCGATCCTAATCACCTTCTGGGATTTGTGGAGTATTGTAGACCCTGCCCTTATTATCTGAGTGGGGTCACTTTTGAGTAGCCTGGTATATTAAATACTGTGTCATAATTCAGGTGGATTGTGCCATGTACCCAGCCAAGATCCAAAGGGATTAAAAGGCTGTTACTTTCAAGCCAGTCCTGAAAAGGGAATTTTCTGAAGTCAAGGTTCTGATGAGGAGAGGGTTAAGAGTGAGGAGGGAGATATGTTTTTCATAGGTTATTATTTCTTTCCACTCCAAAAGCTTCATCTGTTCCTTATCACCTACAGGGTAAAGTCCCAACGCCTTAGTCTGACAATCAAGACCTTTCACAATTGCATTGACTCAACCTTTTTCTTGGCTGAGACTTGAGATCAGTGAGGCCCTTCCCTGTTCCCCCATTCCTTTCCAACCTCCTGCTTCTGTTGAACTGAATGCACACACCCTCAGCCTTCCTACCTTCATACCTTCAATAACCCCTTTCTTCCTTCCTGGAATGCCTTCCCCCTTTTATCTGAAGTCCCAACCTTCTTCCTTCAAGGTCTTGCTCAAGCCCCTCTCCTACACGACATCTTCCCAGATATCCACAGCCCCTGACTCCTGCTCCCCCACTTACAGCAAGCTAAGTCAAGTAAAAATATCTTTTGCTTAGCATATGTTACCCTGTGTTAGTGATCCTTTCATAAATATGTATATGTAATGCATCTATGTATAACAGAGTCACTGTATTCCCAATTAGATAACAAGTCCTTGGAGATCAGGGACAACTCTATACTTTTCTTTAGCGCCACCATCCAATGTAGTGCTGAGGGCAAGAGGTGCTAGTAAATGGTGATGAGGCTGGTAATGAGGCTGGATGATGTATAAGGAGGTGGTGTGCTTGTCCTGGCTCCCCCTCCCCCCCTTACTAGCTATGGAACTTTGGGCCGGCTGCTCAACAAGCAGAAAGTCTTGGAACAGGAATTCCCCCGTCTGCATCACTTTCTTTGCAACAACCCTGGGGTATCTTGTGTGTGTATGTTTACACGTATGTATGTGTACATAGAAATATAAATATGCCCCCACACACATCTTATCCCTATTTTAGAGATGAGGAAGCTGAAACTCAGAGGTGATATGATCTCTCAAAGGTCAAAGTTGGGTCTATGGATTTCAAGCTCAGCACTCTCCACTATACCCCACTGACTCTCAAGCCTTTTCTCCCCCCCCCCTGTAAAATAAGGAAACTAATACTTGAGCTGCCTAACCCATGGAGTGGTTGTAAAATGGGGAAAGCATTTATTAAGCACCAACTCTATGCCAGGCTCTGTGCTGAGCACTGGGGATTAAATAGAAGCAAACAAGATGGAGTTAACTTCTAAAGAGGAAGGGCATCCCACAGAGAGGGGCTGCAAAGTGTGGGAGGCTTTGTAGCTGGGAAAGAGAAGGAGGCAGAGTCTGCAAGCAGCTGAGACAACCCCAGCTGGGGTCCTGGGGCAGGAGGAAAGTGCTATGAAAATAGAAGAGCATGATAAGAACACAAGAAAGGTGGCATGGTGAGGTAGCCAGAGGGATGGCCTTGGAGGCAGGACCATCCAGGTTTAGGTCCTGCTGCTGACACAGA
Source organism: Petaurus breviceps papuanus (assembly GCF_028583685.1). Lineage (NCBI taxonomy): Eukaryota > Metazoa > Chordata > Mammalia > Diprotodontia > Petauridae > Petaurus > Petaurus breviceps. The sequence goes on from NW_027185798.1 coordinate 15,857,794, forward strand.
CTGGCTGTGTGACTGGGGCTGGCTCAATTGCTTCAACTCGGTGCCCCAGGCAACATTCTAGGGCTAGAGATTACACATGAGTTACTGATCTGCCCAGAGCAGAGGGAGTTTCTACACTGGCTAGTTTCTCACACTCATAAAATCTTGGGTCCTGGTCAAAAAAGAATATGAGAGAGATGGTGATGATGATGAAGACAGTCTACAAAATAGTCTAAATGATATTAAAGACTTGTGTTATCAGAGAAGGAGGTGGGCAGGTCAAGGGGTGAGACAGAGGGACGACAGCTGGACAGCCCCAGTGCTGCCCTGGCCCAGAATGCCCACAGCATGTTAGGGAGATACTTGACAAAGATTTCTAGAAGATCAGGGGCCAGAGGTGTGTAAGATGAAAAGCTGTACAGAGTGGGACCAGCATGGTGGGAGGCCTGCCTGTGTTTCAGGACTTGACAGGCCTCGTGGAATCGGCTGTCGTTCATTTCAGTCATGTCCAACTTTTCATGACCCCATTTGGGGTTTTCTTGGTAAAGATACTGGAGTGGTTTGCCATGCTCTTCTTTGCCTCACTTCACAGATGAGGAAACTGAGGCAAACAGGATTAAGTGACTTGCCCAGGGTCACACAGCTAGTAAGTATCCAAGGAGAGATTTGAACTCAGGTCGTCCTGAAGCCAGGCCTAGAGTACTGTGCCACCTAGTCTAATGAAATACTAAAGTATAACTCCTCTGGGAAAATTCTGGTTATTTGGGCTATGCTATTTTTTTTTTTGTTAAATTCTGGATTAATAAGAAGTAACTATCCTCTTATATATCCTAGAAAGATGACAGGCTTTTTAGTCCAGGCTCCTCACTTTACAGCTGAGGAGCCTGTGTCCTAGAGAGGTGGGGGACTCGTCCAAGGTCATAGAGGCAGTGATGGAGACGAGATTCACATTCAGATCCTTGGCTCCAAATCCAGCACTCTGTGCATCGCACCCAGCTGTCCCTCCAGGAACTCCGGTCCTTCATACTCCATGTGGAGGTGGCTTTGGATTTTCTTTTTGTTCATACTTTCACAGGCTCTGATGGCTGACGCCTTTGCACTATTCAGTCCTGACATTTTGGTCTTTACTAGTACAAGACAGGACCAAAGTCATCTTCTCTTTGTCAGCGCCAGACGCCCTCTGTACCTGCTCCACTGATTGGGTTAATGAGTATTCAGATCCTTGAGCTGTCCTGCCATTTTGTCGCATTAAATATGATTTCAAATAAGTGGGTTGTTCCCTGACCAGGGCTTGCAAATCTTTTCGTTGTGGTGCTTTGTGTTGTAGGTGGTGGAACTGCAGCCCTCCCTGATCCTCCTTTGAGTCAGGGGGTCTGCAGAGCTCTCACACATCACCCCCCACAACGTGGCAGCTCCTCATGGAGGGCTTTGCCCTGGTCCTGCTACTCATTTCATGTTGTTTAGCTTGGGATCACAGTGTTCAGAATAGGAGGAACATTAGAGATCACTCGTTCCCATCGCCCAAGGTCACAAGGGCCCAGGAATGTTGGTTGATTTGTTGGAGGACACATGGATAACACACAGTAGAGCCAGAATCTGAATCTGGACCTTCTGACGTCAAGTCCAGGGCTTCTTGCTCAACAGGAAGTCACTGGGAGCTATGGCCCAGCATTCTACTTCTGTATGCCCCAAAGCAGCTGTCTGTGCTGGGCTTAAAGCAAGCATTCAGCACTGACTGGTTTAACTTGTATAGGCTGAATCTTTAAAGCTTCACGTGAAATTGTTAACAAAGCAGTATTACTCAGGCAGCGTCTGCCAGAAAGGCCGGCCATACTGTATTCTTTTCAAGGAAGAAAACACGAAATCTGTTGAATGTGTGTGCTACCCTGAAGGCTTCTGCACGTGACATATAAAGGCCGTAGCTGCATACATGGGATTTTATTTAATTTTCCTGACACTCAGACTTGGAAAAGTTGGTTTCCTTATTTATAGCTGAAAAACACCCTGTCTAAATAAATATTTGAACCAGTAACAATCATAATAATTTTTGAAGCCCAGTATTTACACAGATGCTTCCCTTTATAAGGAGTACTCAGAATACCTATGACACATTATCCATCCCCTGCTGTTGCTTTTCAGTGGATCCAAGGGGCAGTTTGTCCTCATCAGGTTTATTTGAGACTTCTCTGGGTTCTCTTTGCAAGGGCTCCTGGAGCATTTGTAAAGCCAACCTAACTGGAGAGTCTTAGTGTGGCGGGTGGGGGTGGGGGAAATAGGAGCCCAGAGGAAGCCAGAAGATGGAAATCAGGTCAGGGAATAGGGAAGCAAAGCTGGAGGCATCTGGTCCTGGGAGTGTGGCTTTCCCCACAGTGGAAATTAGATCTCCTTGTCTCCAGACAGACGGACACCGAGATTCCTGGCGCTGACTGCCTCTAGAAACCCCAAGTTTCCAAACTCTGGCCTGCCAAGCAGGGAGTTGCACATCTCTGGGAGTGTGGGAGAGGTGACCTGACGCCTCCCCTTCACCGAGATTTCTCTGGGTATTATCACTTAAAATGAAGAATCAGATATGGTTGCTCTATGGACAGATTCTGTCAGCAAAGAGCCGGGTGTGGGTAGGTAGAGAGAGACCTACCAGAGCCAGGAGGAAGCTGGAGGTAGGATGGATCTTAAGGGCAGCTAGAAGCAGGAGCACAGAGAGTGTGATTTCAGGGGCATGGAGAGGAGCCTCATGTCTCTAAATATCTCAACTGCTGGCCAGCAACACTATCTAAAATTGCCACCATTATTATATACTGTCCTTTGGGGACTGGGAAGGTTCCAGCAGGCCTCTGTTAAAATGCAAATGATCTGGGAGGAACAATACATTAAGCTATTAATAGTTATTAATACATTAGCTGGATCAGTTAGTACCAGGCAGGACATGGAGAGTTGAGCCACTGGAAAGGAAAGGCCTGGAGCTGGGGAGGTGTGTAGGCCAGGGAGTGAAGAGAAGCACCGGACCTTGGGTCACCAAGGGCAAGCCTGAGGAGGACACAGATGTCTGGGACAGCATGGATAAGGAACAAGTTTGCCTATTTCACAATTTTGTCTAAGGGATGTGAATATTTCCCTGACCTGAGTCACCTGTATGCTCGGAGAATCCCAAATACAGAGCTGGCAGAGCCCTGGAACTTGGCTATCATGTAGCCCACTTCCTGGGCCCAGGGTCAAACAGCTGGTCAGAAGCAGAAAGAGGTTTCCAACCGCGCCCTGTCCATGATGGCGTGTTCCACTGCTGCACGGCTCCCATCGCAGCGCCCTCATGGTCTGCCCACAGCCTGTCTGGTTTCCTCTCACTGGGTCGTGGTCACTCTCTTAGCCGGAATGCTAAGTCTGGCCTCAGAACCCTGGCTAGGCAGGCACATGACAGGGGGACCTCGAGTCCCACAGGGTGAGGGAAATGCTGCTGCAGCTGCTGATCTCATTCTCATCTTTTAGAAAAGGGTTTGGACAGAGATGGTCTGAGGACAACTTGCCTTTTTGCTACTATTTTTCTGTATTTAATGTTCTGCAGACTCTTGCTCAGGAGGATCACATAGTATGGGAATGTAGAGCAGCTGGGTGTCACAGTGGGTACAGAATCAGGCCTCGGGTCAGGAAGGCCTGAGTTAAAATCCTGCCTCAGACACTTACTAGCTGTGTCACCCTGAACAAGTCACCTCACCCTGTTCACCTCAGTTTCCTCATCTGTCAAATGAGCTGGAGAAGGAGATGGCAAACGACCAGTGTCTCTGCCAGGAAAACCTCAAATGGGGCCATGACGTGTGCAAGGAGACTGAAGCAGCTAAACAAGAAACAACAACTGGCATGTAAGGTCAACTGCACATGAAATGCCCCCGTAAACAAAGAATTTGGTTCAGCTCTGCAGACGATCCCCAGACCTTTGTCCTCAGCCACTCAGCTGCAGAAGACCCAAGAGCAATCTGTAAGAGTAACTGGAATGATCACACCAGACGCGAGCAAGAGAAGCTTCCTTGCCTTAGTGAAGCCCCCTCTGAACCAGGAAGGAAGGTTCAACAGAATAGCTGGGCCTCTCCCACCTACCGTCTGGAGGTTTCAAAGTTGGGAGCCAAGGAAGTCAAAGAGGAGAGACTTGTGAGGCCACCAAAAGGCTCAAGGTCACTGACCTTGCTCCAAGGGCAACACTGTAACACCCAGCCAAGTCGGTGGCTGAAGGTGGTGAAAAGCCGTCTTCCCAAAGAAGGGCGATTGTAAAGGACTGACTGGTCCAGCAGAGACACCATGTTCTGTGATGAGGCTCTCTACAGCCATGGTGACTCTCTTGTCTGAGTCTGACAGCAACAGCAGCCCAGGGGCAACATGATCTGCCTAGTTCCACCTGGAAGCAGGGATGCCCAGAAGCAGGGCCTGCTAGCACTGGAGCCCAGTGATGGGTCAGCTGGGCCGCTGAGTGACCTTTGGGGACCAGGCCAGAGGGGATGGACCACAAGAGATCCCGTGCTCTGCAAGAACAAGCCCAGCTAAGCGACAAGATGGTGTATTTATCATCAGGGAATTCTGGGAGACAGTGGAGACAAAAAAGGCCCCAAGGCCTCACAGCACCAGATATGAGAGCTTCCTTGGCCACCTGCACTCCCTCCAGGTGCACTTCTTTGGCACTGTGCTTTAAGTCTGTGCCCACTCCTCCCCCATGAACTCGAGGAATACTTGTGTGAAAGTGTTCTCCAGAATTTATGAGGAAGTGCTTTGTAATTTTGTTCTTGCTGGGCCAACTGAGTGAATGTCTTTGCTAATGAAGAAACTGAGTCTACTGGCTGATTGCTAAGGGAAACAGACTAGTAGGGGCTCTTGAACAATATATATGAGGACAGGCACCCACAGGGTTACCCCTGGAACACAGCGATCACCCCTTTTGGAGACCTGACCTGCTAGTGTGAGTGCAAGCTGGGGGAGCCAGCATAGAGGAGGTATGGCATTAACCTTCTATAGACTTATACACTACTCCCAAGCTTTCCACAACGCAGTCATGTTGGCCTGCTCACAAACAGTACTCTATCTCCTGTCTCTGTGGGATGTGTGAGCTCCTACCACACATACCTCAGCTTCTTGGAACTCCCGGTTTGACATGTGAAAAAAGCCCTTCATCATGTGGACCTTTCCTTGTATAATAGGCTGCCCCACTGAAATGAAGCAAAACATAAGCAAGCCCTTTAAGATATAAAGGCAGCATTCTGCACTTTGGGAACATCAAAGCTCAACGGCACATGAAATGTCATCATAAACACAGCTCAATCCCACCTTTGGCAAGAGGCATTTCCTGATTCCCTTAACTATCAGTGCCTTTTCCTCCAAGGTAAAGGTGTATTTGACATACATACATTCACACACACATACATATGTATATGTGTGTATGTATACACACACACACAAATATATATATATATGCATATATGTATATTCTAATACTCAACCCTAGGAATCAAGTAATTAACATCACAACCCTAATCTGAATCAGAAGGATGTGTGTGTTAGGAAACCAAACCCTCTAACAATGAAGGAGGTTCAGTATGAGAGGCACTGGACCACACACTGAGCACCATACACCTGCAACACATAAAACATACACAGAGTTGGGTCTGGTGACCGCGTCCAGAAGTGACGTTGCACATCCTAACAGGGACAGGGGAAACAGAAAATCAGAAGCAAAAACAGAACTAAAATAACCCGGCAGACGGGGCCTCTTAACTTCTGCCATCCTCGAATGGCTCTCAAGGCACTGAGTAACACAGATGAGTGTAGTGAAAGAAAATAATCGATGTCCATAATGATGGCCAGAAGAGCTTCTCCATGTGGCTCTATTTAAGAATTCCTGCAACACAGCTTTTAGTGAAGCTCTGAACTGGCTCAGCCATCCTGGAAGTTAATTTGGAAATACACCTAAAAACGTCACTCAACTATACATCTCCTACTATGAGGCCTCTACTCCAAGGACACAAAGGAAATGCGGGAAAAGACTTGTATGTCAAAAAGTATTTACAGCAACTTTTCATTGTAGCAAAGAACTGGAAACTACTGGGGTACCCACTGACTGAGGAACAGATGAGTAAAGTACAGTGCATTACTAGAATGGGATATTATTACAATATAAGAAATGATAGAAGGGATAGTTTTAGAGAAACCTGGGAAGAGCTGTATGAACTGATGCAGAGTGAAGTGAGCAGAACCAGGAGAACAATTTGTACAGTGACTTACAACATTGTAAAGAACAGCTTTGAAAGACTTAAGAGCTCTGATCAGTGCCAGAGATGATGATGAAGTCGGCCTCAAACCTCCTGACAGAGAGGTAACGGACTCGAGTAAAGGCGGCCACATGCATTTGTACACATAATCAGTGCGCACTGGCTTTACTTAACTGCACTGATCAGTGTGCGAGGTGCAAGAGGACTAATATTTCTAAGTGTTTCCCTGATGTGACTCCTTTCTTTCTACCCAGTTAATTATGTTGCAGGGCCTGTGCCCTAGGGGCAGGGGGTGAAAAGCAAAAAACAGTTTTCTCAAGGAGAAAAACTTTTCCCTGTTCTCTAGGAGTTTAACAGGAGAGACAAGATGCAAATGACATACAAATTAATTAGATAAAGAGGATAAACTGGAGGTACTTTCAGAAGGCAGGTACTAAGATTGAGGAGGTCTGGGAAAGGCTTCTTGTAGAGAGCAGGGCTTTAGCTGAAGCAGAAGGAAGCCAGGGAACCAAGGATAGAGGGAGAGAGGGAGAAAGAGAGACAGAGACAGAGAGTTAGAGAAGGATAGAGACAGGGGTGGGGGAACAGAGAGACAGAGGGAGGGAGGGAGAAAGAGAGAGACAGAGACTGAGAGGGAGAGAGACAGAGCGACAGAGAGACAGAGAGAGTGTTCCAGAAATGGGTGGTAGCCTTAACAGAGGATAGGCCAGCCAGTCCCTTCTCCCTCTAAGGAGACAAAATTGACCTTGGGACTTGACTGGCCCCAGCTTCTCCAGCACAGTTTCCAGGCTACCTAAAGACATAAAAAAGCCTCTGCCCACCCCATCCCACCCCACAGCTGGGGCTCCTCCCATTTGGTAGATTTCTGAAGACCATAGCAGTCATCAGATCCTTTATTTACCCTCCAGATGTGAAGACAAGGGTGTGTGTGTGTGGGGGAGGCTCATGGAACAAAGCAAGGTGCCACTATATCCTTCCTGCCTGTCCCTGCTGTGTTCACGCTGAGTACCTTCCTTACTGCTCAAAGATTTTCCAGTGCCTCATTTTGTCTCAACAATGAACCCAAGCCAAGGGAGTCCTGGCATTAGAACCTCCTGGAACATAAGGGCATTGTTGTTCCATTTGTTTAATTGGGAGGGGCAGGTTGGGGAGAAAGAGGGCTAGCAAGAGTGACACCAAAAGAGAAGAAAACAGTCATTAAAGCATTTACCAAGATGCACAGACCGTCACAGAAGGAAGTTCAGGAAGAAACATGAGCTGGACAGCTCTGAAAGTGACACTGTATTTACTAGAGACTTAAAGGAAAACTAAATCGTGTATAACAGACTTGCAGCTTCATGCAGAATCCTCATTATCTGCTCTGCTTCACAGGGAGAAATGCTGATTTTATTTAGTACTTGTTAAGATTTTATAAAACCATTTTAAAGGAAGCATATGCTTACAGGGAAACAGGGAAAGATGCATATGAACAAACGCAAAGTGAAGTAACAAGAATCAGGTAAACAATGCATACATTGACTACAATAACGTAATTGGAAAGAACAAACCAAACGAAACTGAAATGAGACATCATGATGACTGAGACTGGCCTCAGAGAAGAGATGTGACAAGTAACCGCCTGCCTACCTGTTTTCAGGGGCTGGTGACTCTGGGTGTGAAAGAGCGTAGATCATTTGGAAGTTTTGTGATGTGCTTTGCTGAACCATCTCTTTTCTCTTTTAAAAATGATTTGTTTTAATGAATAGTTCTCTGAGAGAGGTGAGGAGCGTGCAATGGGAAATATATGTGACAGGAAAACAGGACCACCATAAAAATTATTTTAAAAAAGGAAGGCAATTTCTCTCCCTTCTTTGCAGAGGAGAGTGGAGCTGGGGGAGAACTGTGCAGATAACATTGGTCTTTCTTGATGTGCTGTTCCTACAATGTACAACTGCAGACTTCTGTAGGAAGGGCAGAAGAACAAATAAGGAAGCTTTTCAGAGACATTTTTCCTCTCTTCCCCTACTATTCATCATCGCTCTCTGGTGTCCTGTGTCTTACCCCCTTTATTCTGCATCCACTTGTCTGGTGATGATGCCATTAGGGAGGCCCTGTCTCTCTTCTAGAACACAATGCATGAGCTTTGTGACAGGTTTTGGCTTCTCAGAGACCTCTTTTCTTACTCTGGAAGGTCCCAGCTGTCCTAAATCCAACTACTGGCTAAGTGGGGAGGGAATTACTGGTATAACATAATACTCTACAGGTGTTTGACTCTCTCTCTCTCTCTCTCTCTATATATATATATATATATATGTATATATATATGTATATATATATACATAATTAATATTTGCTATCTTCTTAAAGTCTACCAGAGAAGTATGGCTTATTAACCCTATTTACCACATAGAGAAACTGGCTCAGTAGGGCTATTCTGCTCCACTCAGGCTACAAGGAGCACCTAGGAGCACAGGCCATAGAGATTTAAATCTGCCTTTGGGTAGTTCAGTCATTTCAGTCCTCCAACTCTTCCGGTGAGGCCCCCCCACCCTCACCCCACCCCCTCGGGGTTTTCTTGCAGAGAGACTGAAGTGCTTCACCATTTCCTTCTACAGATCATTTTACAGATGAGGGATCTGAGGCAGACAGGGTTAAGTGACTTGCCCAGGGTCACACAGCTAGTAAGTGTCTGAGGCCAGATTTGAACTCAGGAAGATGAGTCTTCCTGGTTCCAGGCCCAGCACTTGACCCACTGTTTCACATATCTGCCCTTAAATCTGACTACATAGGTAATAAATAGTCTAACACATCTAGAAAATTCTACTCCTTGGAAACCTCAAGTGAATTCATGACGATGGAGGAGAGACTGAATCAGGAAAGAAAAAAGAAAAAGGGCAGATGTCATCCCCTTTGTTTCCTATTTTCCACCTCTCTGAATCTGACTTAACCGGAACCCTATGCAAGGCATCTGCAGCAGCAGTAACGAAAGTGCCCTAAAGGAACCCACTTCCTGCAGGTAGAGGGGAGGGATGGTGATGACACAGTTGCTGAACTTTGGCCTACTAGGAACCTCCTTTGGTTAGGGAGGCCCTCCCTTCCAAGGCTCTTTAGACTTGTCTGCCAATGGGCTCTAGAAGGCTGAGGAGCCACGGAGGGTGAGGAGGTGGAAGGAGGGGAGGGTAAGGAGGGGGAAGAAGGAAGAATGGGGGGGGGGGGGCGCCAGTCATGAGCCTAGGGTGAGCTGTCCAAAGTCTGAAGCCAGTTCATTCTCTCTGGCAGACTAGTCTGCAGGGACCAGGTGTGGGCAAAGATAGGTACAGACGGTCTGTTTGGAGGCGGGGTACTGCTTCCCACTGGGAAGGGCACCTGGCAACACTTTATTGTTTTAGCTCTAGGTGACTTTTTATATCTCCTGGAGACAAGCCCAGAATACTAGGATTAGAAAGCCCCTGAGAGACAATCTGATCCCACCCCCTTGTTTTGCAGAGACCCAGAGGGGTGAAGTGATTTGCTGTCATTCACACAGCTTATTAATGGCATAGCCAGAACAAGAACTGGGGCCCCTAACTCCTCATCCAGAGCTCTCTTCACTATACCAGTCAAAGTAACCAAGTTTGCCTTGATTAGAGGAAGGGATGGAGAGAATGAGTGTGGTCGTGATAGAGTGAGAAAGAAAAAAAGCCAGAAAGCATTTTGGAGATTACAAACTGAGGTTCTTAATGGAGAAGAAAAGGACCTGAGGACTTAAGAGCCTTGACCACAGGGGCCCTGCTGTGACCTTGCATATTAGATTCCATTCTATATCACACAGGCCTACAGTGCCTTCCTGAGCATTGCTTGACAAAGATTCCTTCCTCCCTTCTTTTCTTCCTTCCTTAATCCTTTGCAGAGTTTCGGCCACATAAAAGTAGAGTTGGGGTTAACTATGAGACAGATGGTGGGATGGAAATGGATAAGACTAGGCTGGTGACTTTATGTGAGCGGGGAAACAGGGAAAAATCAAGAAGGACTGACTCCAAAGTGCTGAACTTCAGGGCCTGGTATGGGCATTGCATCAACAATAGAGAGGAAGGTTTGGCTGGGGTGGGGATGGTGAGAGAAGATAATCGATTCTACTTTGGACAAAGGACCACAAATTGAGAGTCCGAAGGGAACTACAAATGAGGAAACTGAGACTTTACCAGAAAGCTAAAGTGACTTACCCACAGTTACCCAGGCAGAGTTTGACCCTAGGCCCCCAACTCCAAAACCAAAGCTCTTTTCACTTTAGCAGACTATGGCTTCCTCTATGTTGAGTTTGATATGGCAAGGCCATAGCCAGGTAGAGAGGAGGCAGTCAGATGGCAGAGTGCACAGAGTTCTAGAGCTGAAGTCAGGAGGACATGAGTTCAAATCTGCCTCTGTGCCTTACTAGCTAGGGGAGCCTGGTCAGATCACTTAGACTTTTTGTGTCTTAGTTTCCTTATCTATAAAATGGACACAATAATAGCACCTGCCTCAAAGGATTAGTTTGCAGATCAAATAACATCCTTTTTGTAAAGTTTTGTACAGTCCTTAAAGTGCTTGTTCTTATGGTAGTGATGATGAGGACATAGAACTGGGGTTTAAGAGACAGCTCAGGGCTGGCTATACATACATGCATACATATATGTACACACACATGTACTTTTATATGCATGTGTGTATGTGCGTGTATGAGAGAGAGATCACTGAACCCACAGAAGCAGAAGGTTCACCATAAAAGAGAAGACAAGAGGGGGAAATGATGAGGACCCGAGAGATGGCTGAGAATTTAGCAAAGAAAAGTGAGTTGGGGTCAAACAGGTAGGAAGAGAACAAGGAAAGAGTAGCCTCAGGGAAGCCTGAGACCATAGCACAAGGTGGCTGACAGTCTCAAAAGCTACAGCAGGATCAAGGAGGATGAGGACTGAGAAAGGAAAGTCATTGGTCAATGAGTCAATGAATAGGCATCTGTTAGATGCTCACTATGGGCCAGCCCCACGCTCACATCTAACTCTTCTTCCGTGAGACTATTATCAAAAGCTAGGAGATGGCTAGCCTGAGCTTTCCATATCCCCTTCTCCAGGCTAAACATCCCATTTCCTTCGGCTGCTTCTCTAATGGCCTGATTTTGAGGCCTCCCACCATCTTCGTCAGGGAGGTAAAGACCAATGGATTTGGCACCAGAGAGTGAGGTTCAGGTCCTGTCTCTGCCATTCACCAGCTGGCTGACCTGGGGTCCATCACTTCACCTCCCTGGGCCTCCATTAATGAGCAGCTTGGATGGCGCTGCTCCAAAGCCCCTTCTGGCTCTTGGGCTACAACCCCACCATTCTCTGGTTTATCAGTGTGTTCTCAAAAGTGTGCTCAGAGCTGGATGTGACACTTCAGACATACTTTGAGCAAGACATAGGACATTAAGTCTCAACACTTATTCTCTTTTAATGGAGTCAAAATCAAATTAACCCCCATGTTGTGCTATTGCTTCATCCTGAGCCTGTGGTCTCATCGATTCTGGAGCTCCGTCACTGACTCAGATCTTCCTATCCTGTGTGATTCTTGTTCATGGCTTCCCCCCGACTGCAGGGGGTCCACCTATGGTTCTGGATGCTTTTCTTGTTTGCTCCCAATATCAGGAGGGTGCCTGTGGAGCTCTCAGGCCATATTCCCATCACCTTTTACTACTGCCACATGACCAGTCCACCTCCTCCTGCCAGACATCCTTTCTTCCTATTCTTCTCTGGAGTTCCTGTTGGTTATTCCTACTCATACCTACTATACAACCTTTCACTGGCCTTGGTGTGATGCACATTTTTGTTCTTTGGAGGCAGTGATGCGCCAATTCTTGCTGTCATATAGCAACACTGGTAAAATGTCTGAAGTGAAGGAGAGTCATGGCTGTTATGGGAACTTGGAGTCAGCCTCCTTAATCTTTGTGTCCAGCCCATTGTTTATCTATACTGGCTGGCCCAGATGTACACACTGATGGACACGCTCTGATCATAAATCATCAAGCAAGGCATAAAACAGGGAGATGTGTACTTGTCTCAAGTATAAGTTCACACACATGTTTGTGATGGAGAAGATTGAGCCTAGACTCTAGGGTGCACCCCAGTGTCTCTATAAAAGGGAGGCTCCTCTGGACGCTACTCCTTGCAAATGGTCCAAGATGATTTAAAATTATGTTGGCTGCTGCCAAGTGGGCAAACATCATGGCTCCTCTGTGTACAGTAGACAAGGTAAGGGAAAATACTAAGGCGGCATCAACTACTAGGGAACACAAATGGGGACAGGGAAAGGAAGCACCACAGGGTGTCCCTGTCAGGGCCACATGCAGGCATTGCGTCCCAGTGAAGTCTCAGAAAGAGATATGGGCTCCAAAAACTGATGTGGATGTTCTCCAAATGGGCCAGCATCGTGACCCTGATGGAACTGCTAAGGGGAACAGAGGGCGTCAGGCTGGATTCCAGGTGTGCTCAGAGAGTCTGGCCACTGAGGGCAACAGGTGCCAGACTGGGAGTGGAGACTTAAACCTCATCCCACTACAGCTTAAGCCTGGTCTTCCTGAAGTAAAAAAAAATCCTCATGGAGTCCCAGAGTCTGGAAAATGAGATTCTAGAGTTGGAATGATCCTTAGGAATGCCGCGTGTACAGTAAGCACTTAATGAATGATGGATTGAATCAAATCTATTCCAAGCCTGACATTCCATTTCTGTCTCCTTGCCTTTTACCAGCCATCCCACAAGCCCTCCCTCACTACTGCCTCCCAGAATCCTCAAGACCCAGCTTAACCACCATAGGAAGGCTTTCTTGAGTCTGCCTCCTGCTACTGTCCTCCCTTCCAAATGAATAATAATAATGATAATAACTAAATTTATATAGCAACTTAAACAGCATTTATATAGCACAGGCACTGTCCTGAGCACTTCAGAATTATTATTTCATCTGATCCTCATGACAAGATAGGTGCTATTATTACCCCGATTTTACAGATGAGGAAACTGAGGCAAGCAGAGGTTACAGGACTCACCAAGGGTCACAAAGCCAGTAAGCGTCTGAGGTCAAATTTGAACTCAGGTCTGCCTGACTCCAAGTCTGGTGCACCACCCACTGTGCCACCTGCCTATCCCCAAAGCATCTTCATTCTTTGTATTTGTATCCCCAGTACCTATTAATTAATGTTTCCTGATCTACCCTCATTATTTTATGGATGAAGAAACTGGGATCCAGAGAAGGTGTCATTTTCCCAAGGTCACCCAGTGAGTAAATGGTAGGTAGGGGCAATCTGAGATCAGTTCTGCTTCCAAGTTCAAGAGTCTTTCCATTACAGCAGGTTGCCTTTTCTTCACTCCAGGCCGCGAGAGCTCGGTTCTGAACTCTGGCAACATGGCTGGGTAAGCAGCCAACGGTTTGGTTTCCAGGGCAGAGAGTTCACCTTTGCAGTTCCGGGACACACCTTTGTGACACACAGACACTTGCTCCTTTACCTAATTCACCTCCACCTCCATCATTATGGCAAAATGACAAAGATGCAGAACCAGTGTTTCCATTCTTTAGTGAAATAATAAAGCATGGAAAAATCTCAGTGCCTTAAACCAGCTTCATCTGGCTGTGTCTAAAGAAATCCGCTCCCTGTCCTGTCAAGGTGAAATAGGAGGTGAAAGTCAGCTGCAATCATCTGCTTTTCAAGGCAGTGCTTCTTGTGTAAATGTGCAGTTCAGATTTCCATTCACAGCCCGGTCCCATCTGTCTATGCACAGCAGATTCTAACCCACCCCCCTTTCAAAGGGACCTGTCTCATCTAAGCCACACTTGCCTTCTGGAAATAATGCCACCATAAAGCCAGATCCCTGGGAACTGACTGACCCCCTCTGACTGTGGGCACCCTTCACATCATGTCAAGCTATTATACTGGGATTTGTCAGACTCCCTCATGGGCTCATGCAGATCTAGCCTCCATGTCCAGGAGCTCAAGGAGATTCTACTCCTTCTGGGGCAGGGGAGGGGAGGAAGACACCATATGTACACACATCAGGAAGTACAAAGTATACACAAAGCAATACCCTAAAAAAATAACTAAATAAATTGGTTCTATCAGCTTAGTGACGGGCAGTGCAGGAAGCAAGGGTACTCCTTTGCCAAACAACAGCAGCAACCCCCAAATTCACCAGGGAAGCTTTGGTCTGCATCATGGACACAACGAAGTGGCAGGCCACAACCAGCCCATCCTCCACAGAAACCATGTGCACCCTGCTCTTTGGACCCTTCCAAAGGATTCCCTGGGGATCCTTCTCCAGGAGAGCTAGTATCCTTTTATAAGGGTGTTCCAGGATCTTTAGCAACCTCCCTAATAGTTAAGAAGAAAGTATTTTACTGATCATCTTCTTTGTGCAAATGGAGGGCTACAGAGGACTCCAAGAAACATAGGGAACAGAGTACCCATCAAACTGACAAAGGTGGTTCACTATGGGAAGGGCTGACTGGGGAAAGACAGGCCCCCTGATTTAGGCCTGGTGGAGCTGTGAAGTGGTCAAACTTTAGTAAAACATGACACTGAAGTGTGCATACCCTTGCACTAAGGGAAGCTGCTACTGGACATTCATATTCTCCAAGGAAGTCAAAAACGGGAGAAAGGTCCCATTTATGAAAAAGTAGTTCTGGCCCCTGAAGTGGCTAGGTGGTGCAGTGGGTAGTGCACTGGGCTTGGAATCAGAAAAACTGATCTTCATGAGTTCAAATGTGGCCTCTGATACTTACTAGCTGTGTGACCCTGGGCAAGTCACTTAACCCTGTTTGCTTCAGTTCCTCCTCTGTAAAACGAACTGGAGAAGGAAATGGCAAACCACTCCAATATCTGTGCCAAGAAAACCTCAAAATGGGGTCACGGAGAGTCAGCTACAACTGAAACCACTAACACCAAAGTGTGTTAGTCTGCTGCCTCTTAGCTGTGCCCACTATCTCTCTGTAACTTCCTTGCCCCTCGAGGGGTTTTTTTTGCACAGGTTATCTTCACTGCTTAGCCCAGTGATTGGCAGACAGCAAGTGCCTTATAAATGCTTTTTCATTCATTCATTTACACAAATACAACAAAGTATTATTGCTCCTTAACAAACTATAACTATGAGGAATTCAGGAAATTACAAAGATGATGAACTGATAGAGAGTGAAATGAAGAAAAGCGGGAGAACAGTTTCCACGATGACCAGCAGAGAAACACTAGTGAAAGACCTTAGAATGCCGGTCAGCGTAGTGACCAGTGACATCTGCAGAGTGGGGGGGAAGCAGGCTTTCGGCTTTTCAGAAAAGGACGTGGCAGGCCACAGGTATGGAACGTGGGATACATTCTCAAACGCAGCCATTATGTTGATTTATTTTGCTTGACCGTACTTACAAAAAGGGAATGTTCTATTGGGGTTAGGCGTGAGTCGTTGGGTAGTAATAGTAATATTTTTAAAAGCAGCACTAAAATATTTTTTAGAAGAAGCATAGAAAGGACAAAACATTCACTCATGAAAAGGCAATTTATGACAAGCCTAAGAGAAGTGATGGACTTCATAGATGGCACTGAACTTGAGCTGAACCTTAAAGAATGGGTAGGAGCCCGATTCTTAGCAAGTGAGGATTACTTTCTCTGGAAAGAATAAGTGAATTAGGAGGGAAAGGGAACTCAAAGGAGTCAGTGAGGCTTTGATCAGGGACAGCTGTGGATTAGAACCCAAGCATTCTAGCTTTGGATTCCCTCCTTGATCTGTTAACTGGCCCTCTCTACCTCATTCTGTCAAACACAGAGGGACTTTAGAATTACCTTCTGCAAGAAGATAAACCCTAATAGGGCATGAGTTGGCAGAAGGTCCCTCAGTCTTGCGGGAGAAAAATTAGGAAAGGGAAGAGCTGAGGATGAAAACAGGGGACTTCCCACCCTGGCAAGACCTCTCAGGAAGATAACCACCCAATCTCCCATGATGCTTTCTTACTGAAGTTGCCTATATAGGAGTCTTTACCTATGTTGTTCCTTCTACCCAGCTCAAGTCCTAGAGAATTCTCCCAAGAAGCACTGGAGGACAGGTCCCACCCACACTGACCTCTCCCTTTTATAAAAGTGAGCTCTTTCCCCTCCGAGTTTCTCACAGCCCTCTATCTGAATCTTTTCTTTGCCTCTGTCTCACTGCACGTGGTACTTATTCATGCATGATGGATCCATGGCAGGAGCCACGTCTTGTCAACTTCATCTTTAACAGGGCCTGGTTTTTGAGTCAGAAGAGCTTGGGTTCAATCTGGTCTCTACTGCTTATTCCTTATGTAATCTATGGCAGCTCGCTTCCTCCCTATGGTTTTTTCAGGAGGCTCTAAGCTCCTTGAGGGTAGGGCTGCTTCCTTTTTGGCTTTGTATTTCCAGAACCTAGCATCATGCCCAGTATGGTGCTGAAGTGGGCACTTAATGCTTGTCAAGCAAAACTGGGCCTGTTTCTTCCTCTGTAAAATGTGGGGGTGAGGGCTGGACTTGGTCATCTCCAAGCTCCTTTCCATCTCTGGATCCTGTTATCTAAACAGGCCCTTGTACAGAATCTCATGCATAGATCATTCACAAATGCTCAATGAACCAGAATGAATCATCACTGCACAAAGTCTATGCCACACAATTGATTCACCATTTGATCACAGACTGTCTTGAGATTTTTTGTTGTTGTAAGTCTTTCCTTCTTGCATCTCCCAAAGGACCAGGCAAATCACAGGGGTTCAATAAAGATTCCTGGGCTTGGAATCAGAAAGCTTTTCTACTTTTTTAGGTGATGTATTCCTGTCTGGAGTTTGTCCCTTTATCCAACCTCACTGAATTACTGGGCAACACTGAGCAGCAATAGAATCTCAGCAGCACACTGGCTCTAAACACTGTAATTTTATATTCAGTAATGAGTTTATGACTAGGAAGTTGAGAAGAAAGAGAGCTAGAGAGAACACTAGAAAAGGGAGAGCAAGAAACAGAGATTGTCCTGTTTCTTTGGAAAGACAAAGTTGGGGATTTCTTCAGTGGCTTCATTAGAAAGGAACTGCAGAAAGAGAGTGAACTCCAATGACTTCAGTGATTATAGAACTCTTGGGTTCTTCCTCTCAGGCTGAGTGGAGGGAAAACACCAGGAGTGAGTGTGAGTGTGATCCTTGGTTCACCCTTCGCAGCCCGGAGAGATCCCCTTCCTAATAACAGTGGATGTTTCCAGTCATATCTGCAAATGGTCTGTGACCTTATTGATGTTGACATTCCTTCTATGACACTGATCACAACCTGTCCTTGCCTGCCCATTCAGGCCAAATCTTGTCCATGTCCTCCTGTGATCTGGCTCATGGGATATGCCCGATATTGTGAGGTGGGGGTTCCTTACTTTCCCCTGGCATCCTGAGGATGCCCTGAATCACCCAGGTGACCCCCCTCTAGCCCCTGCCTCACACACACTAACACCCTGAGGATGCTCTGAATCACCCAGGTGACCCCCCTCTAGCCCCTGCCTCACACACACTAACACCCTGAGGATGCCCTGAATCACCCAGGTGACCCCCTCTAGCCCCTGCCTCACACACACAACCAGCCCATTCTCTTTCATATATTTTCCTGATGACACCCATTACTCTGGTTCTTCTTTGGCGTTCCCCAATGGTTTCATGTTCACCAGCTCACACCCACCAAATGGATCTTCATTGTCCTCCAGATGTGATAATCATTTTTAAACCTTTAGAAGTTGGAGGTTTCTAAAGGAGCTTTAGAATGTCCTTAAGGTGATCTAGCCCATTCTCTTTAATTCTAAGTGCAACTCATTGTCCATGTGAACCCTCTATCCCAGATCTTCATACATACACACACACACACACACACACACATATACAAGTAACCTTCTTTATCCTTTTTTTTTTTGCTTTCTGGAGGGCAATTGGGGTTAAGTGACTTGCCCAAGGTCACACAGCTAGTATTTGTGTTAAGTGTCTGAGGCTGGATTTGAACTCAGGTCCTCCTGACTCCAGGGCTGGTGCTCTATTTACTGAGCCACCTAGCTTCCCCTCCTTTATTTCTTATATCCCATCAGATGCCAAGTTTTGTTAGCTTTCTATTGTTATCTCTCCCATAAATCTCTTCTCAATTCACACAGCCACCACCCTATGATGTCGTCATCTCTAGTGTAGACTATTACTAACTTCCTAATTGGCCTCCCTATCTCCAGTTTCTCCCCTTCTTAGATCCATCCTTCATCTGGCTATATTCTTTCAAAAATTTTTTTTAAATTAAAAAAATTAGAAATGTGAGTTCCAAACTCTCTCCCTCCCTCCACCCTTCCTCTACACATTGAGAAGGCAAGAAACAAAATACTCATTATATACATGAATTCATGCAAAACATTTCTACATTAGCCACATTGCAAAAGAAGATGATGAAGAAGCAGCAAGAAAAATAAAGAAAAAATATGCTTCAATCTATACTGAGAGTTTATCAGTTCTCTCTCAGGAGTACTTTTCCTCATAACTTGTTGGAATTGTTGTGGATCACTGCATTGATCAAAGCAACTACGTTTCTCACAGTTGATCATTGTTGCATTATTGTTATCACTATGTAAAATGTTCTGGTTCTGCTGACTTCACTTTGCATCAGTTCATATTCATCTTCCCTGGTTTTTCTGAAACCATCCTCTTCATTGTTTCTCATAACACAATATCATTCTCTCACAATCACATACCATGACTTGTTCATCCATTTCCCAATTGAGGGGCAGCTGCTCAATTTTCAGTTTTTTGCCATCACAAAAAAAAGAGCTGCTATAAATATTTTTGTACACATGGGACCCATCCAGCTATATTCTTACAGCACAGGTCTGACTACTGTTCTACTCAAGAAGCCTCAATGACTCCCCTATATAGGTCACATATAATCTCCTCTCTTTGACTTTTGAAACCTTTCCTATTCTGGTGCCAAACTCTCTATGGCACCAAACTCTCTAAACAGAGAGTTTCTCATCATGCTCTCTGTATCCTCGCCAAAGTGGCCTCATGCTGCCCCTCTACACCACCTTTGACTTGCCCTTTTGCCAGCCTTTTGCCAGGCTGCCCGTGTATAGAACATCCTCTCTCCTCTTTTGTGCCTCTCAGACTCTGGAGGGCCCTTCAAGGCTCAGTGCCAAAGGCTTTTCTAATCCTGCCAGTTTTCAGGGCTCTCCCTTTCCCCATCACTTAGTAAGTATTGTGCACATTCCCCTAGTAGACAATAAGTTTCTTGAGAGTCAGTTTGTTTGACTGGGTCTCCAGTGTCTAACACAGTGTAGTGGATATTGATTGATTAAATGGTCTGGTCTGCTGAAGGCTCAGGGAAGACTTCAACGAGGTGACAACCTGGGCCTTGCCCAACCCAGCAGGGGAAAACCAGCCCTTTCTTTTTCACACTTCCTGCTGTTCTTTCAGGAACAATTAACTTAAAGGTGTGATTCATTTGAGCAGTGGCCTATTGGAGCATTTGGGCACATTTGCCTTGAAAGAGAAGTAGGAAAAAGGAAAACCCCAAATTTTCCCCCTAGTCTGGGTAGTGCTTAAATGATCAACAGTGCCCAATTCCACCTCTCCCTTTCAACAGTGAACAGAGTGCTGGGATGGAGAAGCAGATGAGCCCATTCTCTCCCTCCAGTGTGTGTCTGTCTCACCCTCCAGGCTGTTGTGAAAATCAGATGAGATAATATTTATAAGCACTTTGCAAACCTTAAAGTGCTCTGTAAATGCCAGCGATGATTATTACTATTACTATAATGCCCACTACTCAGACAGCCTGTCCTTGCTCTCTGCCTAGTGAACACAGTGGTAATCTCATTGGAAAATGCCCAGATGCCTCACACAGCTCCAGACCTTGGCGCTCTGTAAACAAGCTTGGGCCTTTCAGCCTGGACAAGAGTTCATAAAAATAAAGCTTGTTTTTCCTCCTGGCTGAAGGTCCTCAGACTCTGACCTTTCATACACATTTGAATGACTCACACTGGCTGGTATTGTTTATGCCCAGCCCTGCAGTGTGCAGAGTGGGGTGAGTGTTGGGGATTAATTCGGGTCACTTTGTGGGTCTCGGTCGCAGGAGGAGTTCCTTACAGGAATGCTGAGTGCTGGCCCCTTGGGGCTAGAGGGCAGGGGCCTCTCCTGGGCCTTACCTGTGTCCTCCCTGGAAAAGCAAACTCCAGGCAACTGGCTGGAATCTGCCCAAGAGGGAGGCAGTGGCTTCTCTCTGCTGACAGCCGAGGCCCTCTTTGGCACTCAGCTCCCTGAATTTGAACACAAAGAGGACAGCGGCTCCCAGGCCCTTCCTTATTCCTGGCTGTGGTTAGTGTGGCTCCTAGGGCAGCCTTCCCCACCCCTGAGGCAATTTCTAAACTCCGTCATTTCCTCAGTCGGTTGTACAAAGCTGGCAAAAGGGCAAGTCAGTTTATAGCTGAAGAGTTAGAGCACGTTCACAGAGATCTGGGGTGAGCGAGCACTGACCAGGAGCCTGCCATTAGGTGGCTTGAGCACAGGACAGCAGGACAGACAACCTAGTGAGCTGGCCACAGGGGCTGGGTCCCTGAAGACACACTGGGAAGAGCACTTAGGGGAAATTCATAACTAGGGTTTTCCTGGCTTTCAGAGGACCACAGAAAGTCCAAGTTGGAAGGGTCCCCGCTTCTAAAGAGGTAGAAACTGAGGGCCCAGGACAGGAGTGACCTGCCCCAGGGGCACACAGGTGGGAAGGGAACCCCTCTTCTTCTACATCCCGCACTCATTCCCCAACCTCGGGAGCTTCTATAAGAAAGTGGCCTTGCCCATAGCGGGGGCTTAATGAATGGAACTGAGCCGGACGCAGCAACCTCTTTGTTCCTGAATGACCGAGAGGAGCTAGACAGCATTTGGTGGTGACTAGGGAAGGCTTGAGACTGAGAAGTGGAAAAGCAAAGATGGGGGGAAATGAAAAAGCAAGGAAAGCAGGAACAGAAGGGATTAGAGGGAAAGAAACAAAAGTACACAAAATCATCAGTGGGAAGGCCCCCTGGATTTGGCCTCTGAGGAGGTGGATTTGATAACTATCTCTACCTTCACCAAGATATTTAACTTCTCCCATTTTCTGTAAAATGGGGATAATAACAGCACCTACCTCAAATGATTGTTAAGAGGATCAAATAAAGAAAGTGCTTTTTAAGCCTTAAAGTCCTATATAAATACCAGCTGCTATCATCATCATGTGCTCAAGAAATAGTATAGACCACTCCCCAAACAGACTCCACTTCTGGAGGGATGTCTTTTTTTTATACTTTTTTTCCTTCAGTGCCCAGCTTTACACATACTTGGGAAATACTGTGAATGCCACTGTTCAATCCTGACACCTAACATTTAACGCTAGGAAGTACTTGTGTTCCCATTCATATATTCTCAGAAAAAGCTAGAATTTGGAGAAGAATGTCTCCCATCTTGCTTTGTATTGTTGATGAGCTGAAGTGGATGGGACCTGAAGAGATGAGATCAGTCCCCTAAAAGTGATGATTTGCTTCTTCTGTGTTTAGTTGCCACCCTCTCATTTTACACAGGATCACCCTCTCCAACATGTCTCACTCCCATCCTTTTTTGCCTGCTCAAACAACCCTCACGATGTTGCAGGGCCTCATCATTTGGACTACAGACGCTGCCTCCCCGCTGGTCTCCTTGCATCACCTCTGCCCTTTCCAATCCACCCTTCACACAACTGTCAGGGATATCCCTAAACTCTGGTCTGACTCTCTCTCCTCACATCAAACCCCTGCTCAGGAAGCTCCAGTGGCTTCCTCCTACTATCAGAAGCCAATATAAGCTCTTCTGTGGACTCTTCAAGCCCCTCCTGATCTCTCCACTCTACCCTTGCAGACTCTCTGTGTCCCAGCTTGAGCTCCTTGCCATTCTCCAAGGGGCACATTCCATCCTATACTTGTGTCATTTCACCAGCTTGGAATGTTCTCCTCCCCGCCACTTCTGCCTCATAGAATCCTCAGTTTTCTTCAAAGGAGACAATATGTGCATGTAAAACTATATACAAAATATATACATCAAAAATAAATTTCAGGGAAGGGTGCTGTGGGGATCAGAAAAGGCTTCATATAGAAGATGGTTTTTGGATTGTGAGGTAATATAGGACTATTATTATCTCAACTGAGTCTCAGAGACTTAGGATGACTTTGCCAAGGCCACAGATTTCCTAAAACTTGAGACTTTCTTAGGAATCACTAAATCCTTCAAAAAAGAAATTCTATCTGTCACAGGCAGACAACATAAGTACATGTTACTGAGACTTAAAAATAACATTACAGGCCAAAGTATACTCAGGTTATTGAGTATGAGAGAAGGCAGAAATGATCCAAGTCATTGGGAAGTTAAGTAACACTTTCCCCTTGGCAACAACGGGCATGGAGAGTCCCCTCTGGTATGGTTACTTCTTGTCCTGGGGGGGGGGGCAACTGAGGTACCAGGCCCAGGCTGAGGGGCTTGGCTGTGCACACCAGAAATCTGTACATGAATCACGTGCTTTCTGAGGTCCCCTCCAGCTCTAAATCTGGGGTCCTACCATCCTAGAGGTAGGGTTTCTCACTTAATAGTAGCACCCCAGCATCCAGTTTCCCAAACCCAAGCTGAAAGTTCTAGATGTAGAATATTTTTAAAACATGCTGACTTTCCCCAGCTAGGAGTGAACACTCCCAGCAGCACAGGATGGTGGCCGGAGCATTTCAAATGTTCTTCAGTCTTGTGGACTGCCAGCCAGTCAAAGTACTGAAAATGAAAAATTAGGATGATGAAGGCTTATCCATTCAAAGGGCAAAAAAGGAGCCAGGGTTAGCTGGGTGTGGGGTTAGCTCTAATGGGATCTTGGAAAGGGAGGGAAGATCAAATGAATGAAACCTGTAGAAAACTGTAATGTAGGAGGTGGCTGGAAAGAACAGAATGAAAATTAGAAGTTAAAAATATGCATGAACAGCAAAATGAAGCAAGTCCAAGAAAGCAGCCTGGGGCAGTGTCTCTGTACCAGATTTGGAAATGGTTACTCAGCTTTTTGCTGTAAAAATAATAAAATGTATTAAAAATAAAGAATGCTACATTGACTTAAAAAAAACCTGTGAGGGTAGCTTTGGGAACAAAGAAAGGCTGCTTTTTGGTAGTGGTGGTAGATTTTTTTTGCCTTTTAAGCTTGTTTGAAATCTACATTGTGCATGGAAAGGCTGGGTGAGGTAGGGATGGGAAAAGCCTTGTAGAATAATAATGGACCAAAGAGCTTTGAGAAAATTATGGAGAGAAATTATGTGCATTTCCAAGAACATAAGAAGATAGTGCTCTTTCTTCATAACTAATAAGCCTTATTCTAGGATTATACTATTAACTTTTAACAGTCTGAAAAAAAAAGTTTGGCTACAATCTTGATCTTGGCAGAGGGATAGGAGACTCTGGGTGTGGAAAGTCACACTGGCTGTCAGTTGTGGTCACTCTGCTGGTTGGTTTTGTTTGTTTCTCCTACCTATGGAGGGAGGGGTCTATGCTAACGAGGAGAAGATGAAGTAATGACAGAGGTGTAAAAAGCATCAATGACATTTTTGGGGGGAGGGAGGAGGAAGTGTTGTATTGTACTGAGTAGCTAATGTTTCTGTTTCCTTAAATCCTTTGTCCAGTCTAGTTTGAGGAGATGAAGGGCAAAAAGATAGTCGGAGAAGTAAAGCAGATCATATATTCGTGCCGGAAATGTGCTGATAGCATTAAAGTCAAAGTTCCTTAGCGTGGCATGAAGTGTTGTGCTCAGTGTGGCCCCTCTAATTCTCTGTGCCTTGTCTCCCATACCCTTATGGAGGATCTTCCTCTGGGTGACCACTGCCTCCTTCTCTCTGACCACTTGAATTCCAGGTATCCTTTAAGGCCCAAGCTCGTGTCCCACTTACTCCTTCCCTAGGACACAGCAAGCTCCTTCCTCAGACCTAGAATTGTAGACTATTAGAGCTAGCAGGACAATATAGTCTAGTAGAAAGGACAGAGACTCTCTCTGGAAGAAGACCTAGGTTTGAAACCTCCCATACTTTCTATGGTTCTGGTCAAAGTACCTTCACCTTTATTGGCCTAACTCTGTCCTCTGTGAAGTGAAGAGGATGGATTCTAGATGGTCTCCATGGTCCTTCCAGTTCTAAATAGATGCTAGGCTCACAGGATGCTAGGATAGTGTATGCCATGTCCCAAAGGGAAGATCAGTGATGAAGCTGACAAATGCTAAAGTCTTGCCCAGTCAGTCTATTAGCTGTTCCCTCAGGTTGGTACTCCATCTCCTGCCTCTGTGCCTTTGTGCAGGCTGTCCTCCACACCTGGAAGGCCTTTTCTATTCACCTCTACCTCACCCCTTGGAATTCCTAACTTTTTTCAAGGCCCAGCTAAGGCTCTCCCTCTTTCATGAAGCCTTTCCTGGTCGCTCTGGTTGCTCATTTCTTCCTCAAATTACAGTGGGAAGAACAGGGCATTTGGAGCAGGAAGACCTTAGCTTGTCTCAGTTCTGCTTCTTATTATCTGTGTGACCCAGACAAGTCACTCTGTCTCTTCAGGCCTCAGTTTACTTATTTGTAAATGAGAGGTCAAAGGTCCCTTCCAGGTCTAGGTCTGTGATCCTGAGAACTGTTTACTTATTCTCATCCCCAAGGAAAATAGAAGCTCCTCCAGGTCAAGACCTGTCATACTTTTGTCTCCACAGCCCCAGTACCTAGCATATAGCAGGTACTTAACAAACGATTGTTGAAAGGACTTAAATACAGGGGAAGGAAAGTTCTTGCTGTTTGAAGAGCCTTTGAAAAGGTTGCTGTTTCCTCAGCAGGAATGCTGAGGCTTCATAGAAGTGGACCTTACTTGGCTGGCCCCAGAAGAATGAAGTTAGAGGAGGGAGTGCTAGGGGAGGAAAACCCGATTAGAAGAGTAACCTGAGGTGAGGACATACAAGACATGTTGGACAACGTAAGGAATCCAGCTCAAAGAGAGGAGACAAGAGGGAGAATGGATGTCAGGGGCCACCTCTGGAGGCCTTGAAGACCAGACTAAGGAATGAGTGGAGGTCTCCTTTGAGGCAGGATGGGTACTGCAGGCTGCTCTCTGAAGGTGCCATATTGGGGCAATGTGTGCATGGGTGACCTTTAGAGTTAGATAACAAATCCTATGAGAAAGATGTGCTAAAATCCCCTTTCTTTAGAACTAGAACCAAGCTGCTTCCCCTCTGGGTTCTTGGGTACCTCCTCTGTGAAACAAAGGAGCTGTACTGGCTGGTCTGTAAGGTCCCTTTTGGCTTTAATTTCTATCACTGAGGACAGCAGACACTCCTCCCTGCTGCCTGTCCTGAAACATCAATTGCCCAAGTTGCTATGTAATTAGTCATATACTGAGGCAGCTTAGTATGGCTGGTAAGACTCCTGAATTTGGAGTAAGGAACACTTGATTTCAGACCCCACCTCTGACTTTTCCCAGCTGTGTGAGAGGTAAAGATTCTTCACAGATTCCTGGGTAAAAGACTTAACCCCTTGGGTTGGAGGGGTAGAGGAAACTGCTTATGGGGTAAGGTAACCTGAACTGGGACTTTTCCAGAGCTGGGAAGGGTAATAGAAATTGATCTTGGATGCCATTGAGCCCCCTTCCCCTTCTCCTTTTATAGATGAAGGAACTGTGGCCTAGAGGGGTATATGACTTGCCTAAAGTCACAGAGCTGGGATTCAAACCCAAGTCTTATGACTCCAAAGGGAGTTTTTTCTACTGTGTCACAAAGGCTTTCTCTCTAGTGACTGGGACATCCCCAGCCACCAGAAGTACCAGCCTTAGAAGTTCTCCTCAGAGGTCTGGCCTACTTTCTGCAAGTAATTTGGGATCCTAGAATTTACAGGCGGTAGGAAGGGAGAAGGAGAATGGATGGAACCTCAGTTTATTAGCTCCAACCCCCTTGTGTTACAGATATTTAAGAGGGATCATCCAAGGTTACATGAGAGGTATTGAATATGAAGCCTTGGTCATGGCAGGGCAGACAGAAAAATTTTAAAACCATGATCTCTTCCACAAACAAGACATCCCCTCTCTTGGCTCCAGGTATTTTCTCTGGTTGTCCTTCCTGCCGGGAATGTTCTCCCTCCTCATCCTGCCTCTTGGCTTTCTTTAAGGTTTAACTAAAGTTCCATCTTCTGTAGGAAGCCTTTCCCGGCCCTCTGTTAATCACTTCCTCTTTGTCCTGTCTGCAGCTTGTCATTAGACTGGGAGCTCCCTGTGGGCAGGGACTATCTTTTAGCTCTTTTTTTTATATCCCTAGCATGGTGCCCGACACATAGGAGGCACTTAAAAAGTGCTTGTTGACTGACTGATTTTCTTTGATGGGATCTGTATGCTCCCTTCATTGCCTGTGGCTGGATCCCAACTCATCCCTGACTTTTGGAAAGATGCAACTTGGTTCAGGGTCTATAACCTCAGGTAGGTCAGTAACAGGGGAATCAGAAAGAGGAAGGGAAATGACTGCCCTTTAAATGCTAATGAGTCTGGATTAGAAAGGTCAAAGGTTGAATACCTCAGTTATCATCTGGGCCTCCCATGCAAATGGCAGTTGCTGCCACCTGTGACTTTCACAAGTAGACAGGACAGAAATCCTGGACAAATAGCAGAAGTTCCAGTTGCAGGCCTGCAGACTTCCCAAAGCTATTTCTAAGAAATACAGGTCCTTGGTAACTTCCTTCTGCTGGTTTCAGGAACTAGTTATACAGGTAATAAAGCCAACAACCACTGAGGCTCATGTGTATCAGGCTAAGAGTGATTCCTGGGAAAAGATAAGCAGTATGGAAATCCCAGCACCAGGACCTTCAGAGGAAGAGAAGAGGATGACAGACTCCAGATGGGAAGGGGCTTTGGAGGCTCAGAGTAACCTGAGGTGAGGACATACAAGACACGTTGGACATAGAGTCCCACAAAGACTTGTCCAAAGTCACCCCGCTGGTAAGCGTCAGGGCCAGGATTCCAATGCAGGTCCTCTGGCCCAGAGCCAGCATTCTTTTCATATCCACAAGACTTTGTCTATTCAGGAAAGTTAATGCAATCACTAAACTGTACAGACACCATAATCTCTTAGGATTCTGTAGAGCATGTTGCCAATCAATCAATCAACAAGCATTTACTGAGTGCCTACAATGAGCTAGAGGCTGAGACACAAATATGAACAGGTCCTACCCTTAAGGAGAGGCATTATGGAGTAGTGGGTAGAGAGCTAACCAGGAAGCCAAGATGATTTGGGTTCAAGTCTTTGATGCAAAACACTGCCCCGTCTGTGACTTTGGGCAAGTCACCATCTCAGTGCTCTCAGACAACTATTCTTACTCAGGATCTCAAATTTCAAAGAAGGGGATGACTTGCTTTGGTGGAGGGAGTTTCCTCACCTGGGAGCCCTCAGTACTCAGGAAGTCACAGGTCTGGGCTGAGAAATTCACACTTAAAGGGGGAAAGAAGAGGGGAGGCTAGGTGGCATGGTGAACAGAGCACTGACTATGGAGTCAGGAGGCCCTGAGTTCAAATCTGGCCTCAGACACTTAACATTTACTGTGTGACCCTAGGCAAGTCACTTAACCCCAACTGCCCTGACTTCCCCCCTCCAAAAAGCAAATAAAATAAAATAAAAACAAAGGGGGAGAGTGTTTCTAACATGCTCTGCCTGGTTCTAACTCAAAGGATAGCCCTTTCTAAAATGGAAGAATCATCTCAAAGCAGATATTCTCAGTCTTTTAATTGGCTGTTGATAGGGAAATTATTGTGCATAGAATAGGTTAGGCTTGTAATCTTTAGTTTTTAAATGGGGAGAGAAAGCACTTCTGTGATCATCCAGTGGAAGATGAGCATCAGACCCTATCTCTCACTAGACTGCCACAAGTCCATGAACACAGGGTGCCCATTTCTTTTTTATTCCTGTGTTGATTTTTTCCAGATAATGGATGAATAAGTCTCTGGACAGATCAATTTATGATCATGTCAGCTCTGAAAGGCTGGAAAAGTCATTAAATGTCCTGTAACTAGAGTCAGTTGCTGGTAGCTACCAAAGCCCTGTCCAATGAAGAACCAGTCCTGAGAAGCATCCTGCTTGACTCTGTCTGGCAAGGAGTCAGCCAAAGGAGCAAGGAAGAAACCCATTGATAGTCTATGCTACACCCAGAAATGAACTTGATGGGGACCTCATGAAGGAATAAAAGGACTGCCAGAGATGACCCCCTCCCTCACTTGGATCTCGGGAGAGGAAATGTTTTATACCCACTACTTTAAGGTTAAGCCTACTTTCCTTGGAGATAGAGTGGGTACAGCAAGGGGTGCATGCTCTACTTTGCGGAGATAATTATGTTCTTTGCTTCTTGCTATACCTTCCTAGTAAATATCCCTTTGTAAAAGCTAATTATATTAATTAGTACTGAGGACACTTTAAGTGGATAACTGATACTGAGGGGCACAGCACTGGGGAGATTGTGAGCCACAGTGTTAGAAACCCTAACCCCTCAGAGTTTCCTTAGAACCCTGAGGTAAGAAGTAGTCATCTGAAGACTCCAACCTGCCCTTGCTTGGGGGTGGGGGGAAGGGAGAAGGGGAATCTGGATAAGAGAACCTGGTAGGGATAATGCACACATGCACACAAGACATATACAAAGAATACAGAAAGTAACCTTGGATGGAAAAGCATTAGCAAGTGTGTGGAACAGGAAAAGCCTCCTGTGGAAGATGGCACTTGGGATGAGAAAAGAAGGAAACTAGGAGTTCTAAGAAGTGGCAATAAGGAAGGAGATCATTCCAGACATGGGAGTCAGTCAGTACAAAGGCACATTGATGGAAGAGTGTTGTGTTTGAGGACCAGCACACAGGTCAGTATGACTGGACCAAAGAATGCTAATTCTATGGAACCAGTTCTTACTATGGAAGACAGTGTGGTATAGGATGGGCACTAGACTTAGAGCCAGAAAAACTGGGGTTCAAGTCCCACATCAGACTACCTGTGGGACTGTGAGCGAGTCACTTAACATCTCTGTGCCTCTATTTTCTCTTCTCTCTTTTTTTTTTTTGGAGGGGGGAGGGCAGGGCAATTGGGGTTAAGTGACTTGCCCAAGGTTGCACAGCTAGTAAGTGTTCAGTGTCTGAGGTCAGATTTGAACTCAGTTCCTCCTGACTCCGGGGCCGGTGCTCTATTCACTGCACCACTTAGCCATCCCTCTATTTCTCTTCTAGAACACAAGTGGGTTGGATCCAAAGGTTCCTAAGGCCTCCTTCTACCATTAGATTTAGATCCTATGAGTAATGTTTAAGAAGACTGGAGAGATAGGAAGGGGCCAGGTTATGATGAGCTTTAAGTGCCAAATAGGAGATTATAGTTTATCTCAGAGGTAATAGGAAGCCATTGGCATTTACTGAGGGGAGGGGTATGACAGGGTGAGGCACCCATTGGTGGCTGTGTGGAGAATGGATTAAAGTGAAGACAAGCCTGAGTCAGTGCGATCTGTAAACAGACGATTTCATTATTCTAGGTGAGAGGTGATTGAGGGCTAACCTACATGCTGGAGTGACCTTGATCACATGACGCCATGGAAAGAGGGCCGGATTTAGAATCGGAGAAGGGGTGTCCAAATTCCAGTTCTGTGACTTACTATCTAGGTGACCTTGGGCAAGTTATGTAAGCCATCTAGGCCTCATGCTCCTCACCTATAACACGAAGGGACTGAACTCAATGCCACTGAAGGTTCTTTTCTGCTCAAAAACTTGGGATCTTTCTACCTGGAAGTACACAGATCAATAGTGGCCATCAGTGAAGATGCTCCATCTCACCTAAAGTGATGACATAATGAAGAGAGCCATATCGCAATCAGAGACTTTAGATAAAAGTGACATTGAGTGGGGAGTATGATCTGACTGGCTGATGAAATTTGGTCACCCATAAGGAGGTCATTTATAAACTATCAAGCCAGTTTGGTCCAAGAGACTGGAGTGAGCTCAAGCCAGTAGAGAATGTCCCAGCAAAACCTCTGACGGGTCTTCTTCCTCACCCCTCTCTCCCAATGGTCAGGGGAGGATCTTTCCAGATTCAAAGGCCACAGCCCAGTATCATCTTCTGGGACAGCAGCCTCTGTTGATGGTGTCTGAGCAGAAACCAGACAGACTGGATACAGATTTACAGCTCTACCTAGAAACCAACAGAAAAACCACACCATGCCTAAGGAGGACATTCTGAGGACTAGAGCAAAGGGATTTCTAGGAACTTTGAGTTATGCCTCACTTGAAACAATTTTTATTTGAACTCTGTATTTACTAATGCAAAAGCATAATACAGACTTTTAAGGGAAAGAGTTTTACCAATTGTACCAACTATCCCACCTTAGTAAATACCCTTTTCTAAAAGCTATCAACTAAAAATAACTGTATGAACTAACAATACTAACCCCCCAGGAGACAAGATAATCAATGGTCTGGGGCCCTAATTCATATGCAAGTGGGCTGTCCTCATCACCAAATCCTTACCTCTACTCTTAGGATACTAGGTTTCTTTCAAAGTTCACCTCTAGCACTACCTTCCCCATGAAGCCTTCCCTGATCCCCTAGTTACCAAAAGTACCTAGTATTTATTTTGCATATACTTATATATGTATGTGTTGTCTCCTCAGATAGAATCTGAGTTCCTGGAGGGCAGGGACTCATTAATTTTTATCTCTGTATTTCCCAGTGCGTGGTATGTAGTAGGCACTTAGCAACTGCTTAATAAATGTGTGCTGAGTTGGATAATGTGGAATCTCTCCCATGACCAGCACCAGAGGAACTCTTTTGGCTACCGTCATTCCTCCTCCCACCTTCCCCCACTGCCTTCCCACTGAGATTGCCTTCCATTTACAGGGTATTTATCTTGTATGGACATAGTTGTTTGCATGTTGTTTCCACCATTAGAATGTATGTTCCTTGAGGGCAGGAACCATGTTTTTGCCTTTCTTTTTACCCACCATTGTGTAGTACTCTGTGCTGGACACATAGCGAGCATTAATGAATGCTTCTTGACTAACTCTCTCTTGGTTTTCCTCCCACCTATTAATTGCTCCTTCTCAGCCTCCTTTTTCTGGTTCTTCATCCACCTTATGTCATTTAACTGTAAGTGTTCCCCAAGGCTCTGTCCCAGCTTCACTACTTTACTCTCTCTAGACTGTCTCAATGACTTCATTACTTTTCATGGGTTTCATGATATTCCTTAAGTTGATGACTCCCAGACTATCCAACTTTAGTATAGTTGGTAAACGTTAATCCCTCATCACTGCTTGCTTACTGGACATTTTAAACTGGATGTCCCAGACAGCTCAAAGTCAGTGTCTGAAATAGAACACATTATTAACACCCCCCCCCGCCCCCAACACACACACAGTCTCTATTTCTGCTTAAGGAATCATTATCCTCTCAGACCCCAGTATCGTCACCTTAGGTTATCCTGGGTCCATTGCTCTCTCTTATCCTACACATCTAATCTCGCCATTTCTATCTCTTCTCTTTATTCATGTAGCTACCACTTCAAGTCAGGCTTTCCATAGCTTTCACCTAAATTATTGTAGCGGCTTCCCAACTGGTTTCCCTGCCGCAAATCTCTTTCCATTTCAGTCTTTTCTTTGTACAGCTACTAAAGTAATTTTATTAAAGCATAAATCTGACCATTCTCCTATTCAGCGAATTCCAAGGATTCCCCATTGCCTCTAGATTAAAATATAAACCCCAACATTCTCTGGAAGAATGGGTACACAGTGGGTCATACTGCTTCTTTACTTTCCCCCAGAAAGCTCCAGTTCACAACAGTCCTTCAAAACTTGGTCATTTGTTTTAGGAAAAAAAAAACAACAATCCGCCACTCAAGGAATTCAAAAGCAGAAAGAAAGGTCCAAGCACACCAAAACATTTATAGTAACACTTGTTAGTGGTAGTAAAAATCTGGAAACACAATGGGTGCCCATCAGTCGGAGAATGGCCAAATAATTGTGGTATATGAACATAACAGAATAATATTGTACCATATCAAATAATGAGCGTGGGGAATTCAGAGAAACTTGAGGAGACTTGTTTGAAGCATCTGGTAGTCAAGTTAAGTACAACAAGAGAGCAATATACAGAATGACCTTAACAATGCAAAGGAAAACAAGAGAGATGGCAGAAGTCAGATCAATGGGATGACCAGTACTGACTCCAGAAGGCTGATCATGCCACACACTCCCCATTTGGAGTAGGGGGGCGTGGGCTAAAGGTGCTGAATAAGGCATATATTGTCAGGCATGGTTAACATGCTGCTTTGTTTTGCTTAACTGTGTCTCTGTTATAAGAGATGGTCTGAAAAGTGGAACTGTTATTGGAACACAATGGCATAAGTCCTCCCCCCCAAATTGTCATTTTTTAAACTGCTGAATTTTTTAGGCTTTTTTAGACTATTTTTACTCCTGTGCATGAATTCACCTTTGCAATGTCTCTCTTAGTAGAGGTTGAATACGGATCACATCGTAAGTCAACAAACACCATTACCAAGAAAAATCTTAATATAATTTTTAAAAGGGTTATCAAATACTAGCTGATAGTTCATGTGTCAAATGATAATGACAACAATAATATTGTAGTGCAAGTAAAGATTTAGCACAACCCTTTAGAGTTTATTGAAAGTGGAAGTGAGGGGTGGCTAGGTAGCACAGTGAATAAAGCACTGACCCTGGAGTCAGGAGGTTCTGAGTTCAAATCTGGCCTCAGACACAACACTTACTAGCCGTGTGACCTTGGACAAATCACTTAACCCCAATTGCCCTGCCCTCCCCCCTCCAAAAAGCAAAAAAAAAAAGTTGAAGTGAAATTTTTACATCAGCAAAGAAGCAAAAATAAAGTAGATGCTTTTCAATTGGGGAAATGGCTAAAAAATTGTGGCATGTGAATAATGAAAATTACTGTAAGAAATAACAAACATGAAGAATACAGAGAAGCAAAGGAAGAGATATGAACTGTTACAAAATGAATCAAGAAGAACCAAGAAAATCATATACAAAATGTTAATGCAAAGAGCAACAATGATGACCAAAAGAAATTGAACACTGTGCAATTACAATAACTGAGCTGTCACCTATCACTAGACAGGTAGAGGACTATGGGTGTGGAACACTGCACATACTGTTCCGACTTGGCTGGTGTGTAGGTTAGTTTTGCTGAACTGCATGACTTTACCCCAACTTCTCTTGATTTGGCCCTAGAAGATGAGATACAAAAGTAAGATAGACGGTGTAGGACTGGGACAACCTCTCTACCTTTCAGCTGTAACTAAATGCCAACTACCGCTTCTAGTTCAACATGGAACCAGGATACGTTGGTGGGTGGGTATAGACATCGAAAGAACATCTAATGCAATTCCAAGAGATTTGGAAATGATATCCTCTATTGCCTTAGAACAAGTCTTTCTTAAGGACTAAAAGTGCCTCCTCTCACACTGCCTCTGTCCTCATCTATTCCTACCCCCACCCCCATCTCTTGACAGTATTCCCAGCAGTTCTGATTCCAACTGCCCTCCATCTCCTAGAGGCCAGCTCACAGTCTCGTCCAGGGTTTGTGACCCCAACTACATTCAGTTATGTGTGTTATGCTATCACCATTTCCCTGTGAATTCCTAAGAAAACTAGAGGAGAGATGAGGGGGGTTTAGAGTGGTGCTGGGAGATAATGCCATTCACCGGAATCTTCTTCAGGTTAGAATTCCAGCTTTCGTGAGGTAAATAGGAAACTCTGGCTCCCTTTATGTATCTTTACTACTCTGATTCATGAGATAACAGTATTTTAACTTTAGCATCGGAAGGTACCTCAGAGGTCACCTGGGGTAATAACTGGATAACTAGTTAACTAGAGAACTAGAGGTTATCTAGCTTAACAGCATTTTATAGAGAAGGGAATTGTCCAAGATCCCACAAACTCCTAATCCAGCCCGGAAGAAAATCAACTAAAACCCAACAAGTACCTGCTTACCATATGGATTTGCCACACTGCACACAAGCACATGTTTTGTAGTGGAATGGTAAATGTATGACTAGATATGGGTTAAGAAGCACACACTGGAAAAGGGCTACAAACCAACTCTCAATCAGTTTGATTTTGCAGCTGTCAATTTAGGGCCTGGCAGCCAGGTGAGTCTTCTCACCTAGCCAGGGGACAGAACATGGCAGCCTCTTTATACGAACATGCTGCATCATTTACACAGTCAAGTTCCCATGTGGGGGTCAATGGCTATTTTGCTCCCTATCATCATTCAGTAGCTGTTTAGCAAGTAGATGGCTGTAAGCATTTCTTCTTTCTCAGATTATATATATATATATATATATATATATATATATATATATATATATATACCGTTTTTCACTGATGACCCAGCTCCTAGACCTATCCCAGAGTCATGATCAGAAGTTAGTCATTCAGAGCAGTACACAATATACACACAGGAAGCCGCTTGCCTGAGCTTTCCTCCCTGTGTCTATGCATAAAACCAAATTGATGAATCTAATTTGCTTAAGAGAGTCTATACTCAAATGTCATTCACTCTGCATACTTGCTCAGTGCCAGGGACCAAGTCTGTGACTTGCCCAGACTAACAAAGCTAATTTGTAGCAAGAGCCTAGGTCTCTTGGCTCCTTTCCTGGACTATTTCCACAGCACAAGGGCCCTGAACATCTTGTTTTTTACTCTCCAGGCTGTTGATAGGTTTAAGAAATCCCCCCATCTTTCCCCCAATCCCATCCGATCTGGAGAGTAGATGAAGATTAAGCCAAACTATTCTCATTTGGGGTCTGAATTCTGCCAGGTAAAAGTACCCGCAGATCTGAGAGACTTGGGGTGGGTGGGATGCCCAACTGGGCAGAGTTCTCTTGTACCAGGCTCTCCTGGCACTTATGTCTGAATTGGGCAGGACTGTATTTCTGACAATACCTGGGCACTGATCAAGCTCCTACAAGGGGCCATGCATGTGCCAGGAGCTAGAGGTAAAGACAAAGATGATACAGACTCTTGCCCTCAAGGAGCTTTCCTCTGATTGGGAGGAGAGACACTCATGCAGGGGAGGCCTCATGGGGCAGGAGTTACAGAGCTGGCTTCGAATCAGGAAGATCTGGGTTCCAGTCCAGTCTTTGACACCAACCAGCAGCTGTTCTTCCTACTTTTGGCAACTTTCTAAGACAAAGGATATAGAATAAGGGATGATCTACGTTAGCAGAGGGTGTTTCCTCACTAGGACATCTCTGCACCAATGAACTCATTCATCTGGACAGATATTTGGATAGATCAGTATTATCTATAATTGTAAAGAAACAGAAACAATCTAAATGTCCAAGAGTTCTAGGACAATTGGCTACTGTATGTCAATGGAAATGAATACAAGACCAATAAAATTATAAACGTAAAGAATAAATTCAGAAAGACATATGGAGGAAGAAGGAGGAAAAAGAATGCAAGTGACTATAAACAGAAGTCTGGAAGAAGCAAGGATTTCAGCAGAATGTGAACAGTCCTTCCCCAGCTGCCTGCCAGCACAAACTGTAAGGGGACCCTTGACTTCACCAGGAAGTCCCAGGGAGTGTCCTGAGGCACAAAGAAGGCAGGGGCTTACATCCCCTAAAGACCATAAGTGGAATTTGGATCTAGGTTTTTGTTTCTATGACTCAGCAAAGGGATAAAACTGGGTTATTACCAAGAAGCTTCTGCCTTCCTCTGGGTGGGCCACATGATGTCTGTTTGGGGAGAAAGACACCAGGAGGCTTTATTTCATGTTTCCATTGTGAGATTCCTCATAGGCAAGCTACATTTCCAAAGGGAGCACACAATCTGAAGCTCTCCATTTTCAGCCTAGGGGAGGACCTTCTCACCAGACCCAGGAAGGTGATGGACAGTTCCTCTAGTTCAAGCACAAGAATAATTCTTTCTTGTCCCCCAACTCTGCATTTTCATAGCTTTGTGAGGGAAAGCCACAATGTTTCTCCCTTCTTGCCCCATTTATGTGGAATGACTAGGAACACTGGGCCTTCCAGGAACTGCTGCTGAATCAGGATCACTCAGGCTTCTGAGTATTAGGCTGTATTTTCCTTGTTTAGCTCTTAAGAAGCTACACTTGGTTGTATGTGGTTTTCCTGTTGCCAAAACCAAATCAGCTAGAGGGCCAGGACAGTATGAGCCATTTGTATTTACACTAAATCTGTAGTTAAGCTCATAGAAATTAATCCATCCATCCATCCATATGTGGATTTGGGTAGAAAAA
Organism: Petaurus breviceps papuanus; assembly: GCF_028583685.1. Classification (NCBI taxonomy): domain Eukaryota; kingdom Metazoa; phylum Chordata; class Mammalia; order Diprotodontia; family Petauridae; genus Petaurus; species Petaurus breviceps. The sequence goes on from NW_027185798.1 coordinate 15,894,294, forward strand.
CTTGGGTTTAAGTAACCCTTCTTACTAAGCACAGTGCAGCATGTAGTTAAGCACCTAATAAAATCTGGTTGTTTGACTCACACTCTATGTGATCCAGGACAACCTCTCAGTAACTCTCAAGCTGCACAGAAGGAGCCAACCTGCATTGGTAGTGGGAGATTCCTCACCCAAGAGTCCCTTGTATCAATTAAATCCCAGGTCCAGTCCCTATCTCCTTCTATACATAAATACAAAGACATTCAGGGACAAAAAAAAAAATCATTCAACCTTAAATCACTTACAACTTTTCAGGGGATTAAAAATAACTGTGCAAACCAGTGCAACAGATTGTCCCATCTGATAACTTTATTCAAAACAAGTATCTCTTTTAAGTCTCAGAAAGTGTTTTTCCAATTTGCTGATCTCTGGGGGAGTGGGGAGAAGTCCAGGAAATGGGGACGGAGAGTCCAGATCATTCTCAGAGACCACATGCTTACATGCTGTCCACAGAAGGAGAGGTGGCCCCAGTTAGGGTTATATAATTGTGTTTTGAATTTCGGAAATGTGTCCCCAAGCTATCTGATGGGCATGGGTTACACCCTGGAATACCAAGATTGTCCACCGTGCCAATTTGGCTTTCTATGCTACAGTCAAAATCCCCATCAATCCCTGTTAATGGAACCAGAAGTAACAGCTATATTTTATCCTGTTCTCCTAGCCTATGTTGGAAGATGGGAGAATTCACAAAGACTATAGAAGCAGGATGTCTCTCCTGGGAATCTCATTTGTAGGAAAGTTGGAATCCCACTGAGTAACCAAAATGGCACAATTCTATCTCATAAGGCACCACTTAAATGGAAAGGAAGGAAGTGATATTAAAGCTGTTGGGGACACTGCTCCTGTAAAAATAATGAGTGAAGGATAAGTGTCTGGGTTGCATTCTACAGGAGCTAAGGATTCCCAAGGGAAGGGTCACTATTTCATATATCTCAGCTTCTGAATAGCATTGGAGAGGGTCCTGAAAAACCAAGTGCTATAGTAATACAGAGACAAAGTCACCTACAAAACAAAGAATTATAGTGATGTTTCCAAGACTAGTGGGAAATCAGATAGAAAAACACCGGGAAACTTAAGTAACCACATAGAAGAGAAGTAATAGTTCAGGAACAGTATTTCTTTCTTTCTTTTTTTTAAAGTTTATTTATTTATTATTAATAATAAATTATTAATTTATTTATGGGGGGAAGGCAGGGAAATTGGGATTAAGTGACTTGCCCAAGGTCACACGGCTAGTAAGTGTTAAGTGTCTGAGGTCACATTTGAACTCAGGTCCTCCTGACTCCAGGGCCGGTGCTTTATTCACTGTGTCACCTAGCTGCCCCCAGTATTTATTTCTTAGCATCCTCAGATCACATAGGCTGCTAGTCCAATCCTCATGTTTTACAGATGAGTCAACTGAGGTGCAGGGAGTTAAAGTGACTTGCCCAAGGTCACACAGGTAGCATAAAAGGTGGGATTTGGACCCAACTCCTCTAGCTGCACTCTCCATTGTACTGCTTTGCCTTTAGAGCTGGTTCTCAGTAACACCTACTGGTTGATCAGTGATAGCAGCTGATGTGAATGAATACACTAGAACACATTAACGTCAACAATGTCTCGGACTGGGAGGCTATAGAGAGTGAACACTGATTTTCCAGAGTTTGAGAGCCTTTCCTTCCTACAATATCAAACCTCAGCTTTGGGGAGGATGGTTGTACTTGAGCTTAAGCTTGAGTTTGCTTGGCTCAACATTTCCCTCAAACCATCCATGATGTACAGATCAACAATTAAAGATGGATTTCTGGGGAGAGGAAGCTGACCATACACAATGTCAACTGAGTTCATTGCCAAATCAAAACCATCTTGGTCTTTCAAGCACGATAATAACAATCTGCTGACCTAGTTTCCTGCAGAATTAAATCTCTTTCCTTTACTGTTCTCATTTCCAACCCAAACTAGTCTTCCTTTATATTTTTTTAAAAGGAATTAACCCTTTAACCAGACAACCGGAGTGAGAGGCACTGCAATATCCGTAGGAATCACACTAATGGCTGCTGGTGGTTCTCTGCTGTGGCTCACTGAAGGCTCACAAGGGGGAGAGGTGGGCTTCCAAACTCTCTGTTTTCTGACTTATATAAAAGAGAATCTGAAACCCACAGGCTATGTTTTTGTTGAGCCTCCAAACTGTTAGAAGTACTCTTTTTGAAATAAATTTACTCCCTCCTTGATGAAACATTTCTTTCCCCATCGGCAGAAGTTAGAAGTTATGGTTAAGGGATACGAAACAATAACAGCATGCACCATGTCAAAACATGGGCCAAAGGAATACAGATGAGGAGTCTCACTGTGAAGTCTTGCGCTCTCAGAAAGAGGCTAGTGTTTATCTGGAGGCAGACAGGGAAGTGACCCATACCCCAAAAGGTCAGGAGCTAAATTTCCCAAGGTGCTTTGTGATCAAAGGAAGATTCGACAAGGTGTTCAGAGGTAGAATAAATCTGGCAGGTTTGAAAAGTCAGGAATGAGACTCAGCTGCTGCTTCCCTTTCGTAAGTTTTGTTTTGTTTCAGCTAAGTTTCCCTAGTGGGTGTGTGTGCTCTGACAAAGCAGTGGCCAGACGTGCAGGTTTTTGGATGTTTGGCTGAAAACGATCCATGTAAAGCATTGCAGGTGGCATTCCTATCAATGGGGAAACTTCCAAAAGAAAAGGCTTAAACATTCTTGTTCATTTTAGGGATGTGGCGGATTCTTCATTTTTTCTTCTACCCACAGTTCATTCATTCATTCAATCTGTGTGCAAACAAAGCACTACACTGGGTCTCATGAGGGAGCAAAGAATGATAGAAGGCACTGCATAAAAGGTGGTTTCTTCCTGAAACTACTTTCTCTCCAGATGAATTGGTCCAAGCTGTGCTGAGCTCTCATTTTCATCCTGTATGCCTGGTCACCAGAGGGTGACCGATTACTATTCCCTTTAGGATTCTAGGGGTAACCCTGAGGGGCTGGGAAGTTATGGTCATGATATTAAAAAAAATAGGATGTATCATGTCAAAACAAGGAGCAAGAGAAGGTCTCACTGTGAAGTCATGGTCACTCGTTAGTCCCCACTGGGTATGCTTTCCATTGATTATCTTTTTTTTTTTTTAGGCAATAGGGGTTAAATAACTTGCTCAAGGTTACACAGCCAGTTATTTCTGGGTGTGGTGCTGAGTATCTGAGGCCGGATTTGATCCAGGTCATCCCGACACTGGAGCCGGTGCTCTTACTCGCTGAGCCACCTGGCCACCCCTCTTTCCATTGATTATCAACCAAATTTGATTAGCTCTTATGAAAGGTATTTGATAAGCAGATAGAGCAAAGATTATTGTTAGAGAAGCATCCTTCCAAGCTAGGAACACAGTTTCCCCTTGCATGCATCAAGTCCTTGGGGAAAGTGGGTACAAACTTAGAGACTCCACATAGCCAAATTCCTGAATACCCAAAGTCCTTTTCTCACTTTGTAGAGTCCTCAGGAAGTCTCCTTTAGATGTATGTGGCACTCTGCTGGGTTCCAAGGGTCACTGCTGAAACTGCTTTTCCTCAATGTGTCTAATCTGTCCTCAGGGGGTCTCTCAGTTCCTGATGCCAATTTTGCCATCTACTCTTGATGTTGATGGGAACTTCAGATCTTTTGACCTTTAAAATTTACCTGCTCAATGTGCTGGGGAGGGAAGAGAGAAACTTGATCCTCCCTGCCAAGAGTCCTCCACAGCTGGATTCAATTACCACACCCCTCACTTCTGAGGAATTCTCAATTCTGAACTGGTTTTCTGCATTATACCGGCCTACAGGTTTGGCCATTGCTTTCAGCCATTCATAAAATTTTCCCCATGGGGTTTTGAAGCACTTTATTCTTCTCAAGTCCATTAAGGTATGGTATGCCTAGTTCTGTTCAATCCAGCTGCTTGGCCATTCTGTGATTACATTAGGTAGGATGGGAATAGAGATCCCCACCCTTCCCTCTCTCAACTTTTATCCTTTCAAGATCTCATAGTCTATGTTTGAAGCAACACAGGTAATTAGAACACAAAGCATTATTTGTTACACGTCAAATGAGTGGTGGAGACAAAGATCATCATGATAGGAGGCAATTGCCGAAGACTTCCTGAGCAAGGCGACATTGAAGCTGGCTAGGATTTTGATAGGAAGAAGGGGGCAATAGGAAAGAGAAAATGCTATTCTAGAAGAGGCAGTGCTATGAACAAAGGGGCAGAGACAGGCAGGTAAAACAGTTTGGCCAGATTACAGGATGCTCAAAGGTTAGCAGTGAGACACCTGATATGGGAGGCTGATGTCACCACACAGTCCACAAACCCCCTCTGCCATTGCCTTCGGGGACTCACCCAGAGTCAGCCCAGCTGCAGGGGTCTTGGCTATGGTTTGGGATTTTTAATCTAAAGTCTGAGAAAATCATATTTTAAAATTCTGGAACAAGCAGAGTCACACTGAGTTATGCTTTAACCAGCTCAGCTGGCTTCTTTTTCATGTCTTGTATGTAACTGGAAACAGGCAATCTTTTAGCCATTAGCTAGGCTAATTAAGGATTCATTCCCAAGGCTTCTATACTTGAGGTTATTCAATAACCAGTAAAATATGTAATGACTTTGCTAGAATGAACCAGTGAAGGTAAAGTCAGGCAACTGGAGCAGGGGTTATGTGTATGGAAAAAGAAGATGAAGGGTTAAACACCAAAGACTTGACTGAATTTCTCCACCTTGGAGTAGATAGTAGATGAATCTTCTCAACACTGAAGGAAGCCCTGGGTCAGAGCTGACCTGGCTGAGGACTGAATGCCTCCTCTAAAGCTGTCAGGCCTCAGGATTCCACTAGCTGTTGCCTTGATCAGGAGGACTCAGGGATTCACCATCTGGAGATGGGCTATAGCAAACTGTATTGCTGTTTCTCCCTTTACACCTCTTGTCGGGAGTTGATAATCACATCTAAGTTATCGTTGCTACTCTGAAGATTGTGACAATTTACTGTCCTATGGCTCTATCAACCACCTCGATTGAAGCTCCTTTTTCTGAGCACCACTCTGAAGTCCCACAATAATTAGCCATGCCAGCCTCATCCCCCCATGCCCCTATTCTAGTCTATCCAACCTTTCCACTGTGTTTCTGGAATATCTACTCTATTATTAATAAACTGTTCTTCGTGTTTCCCTCTAGAAATTGCATTTGTATTTAATCTTCTATGTAGATGTTCCCTCCTCCAACAAAAGGTAAACTCCATGATGTTAGGGACTCTTGTTTTGCCTTTGTAACCTAGCCTGGCAAGATGTCTAGAGTATATTAGGTGCTTAATAAATGCTTGTGGAATTCAACTCTGGCTTAGAATAGAAAAGAAAACAGAATAAATAGTAGCTTAAAAGATAAACCCTTTATAATTCTTTAGAGTTAACCCTTCAGTTTACCCTGGGCTCCATTCTGCCAACTCCTCATTCCTTTATAAACTCACTATCAACAAAGCAAAGGAGGTGGGATTATCCCTTCTGCTTTGGCTTCAAGCTGCCATTTTGTGACTTCTTTGTCTTTGACCTCTCTGTAGCATCAGACCATCTCTTTTTTCTTGGATACTCTAATCTGGGCTTTCTTGTCAGTTCCCTCTTCTGATTCTGCTTCCTGTTTGACCACATCTTCTCAGAGTTCCTTTGCTGGATCATTAGCCATGTTATATTACTAACACTGGATGCTGAGTATATCCTAAGCCTCTGGGTTCTCTTCTCTTTCCTTTCCATTCTCTTAGCTGGTGACCTCATAGGCTTTCATGATCTCAGTGACCGTATCTATCTATGATTCTCAGATCTCTATGTCTTCCCCTCATCTCTCTCCTCATCTCCAGTCTTACATCACTGACTGCCTGTTGGATATTTTGAACTGAATGTCCCACAGGCTCTTCACACTCAATAACATCCAAAAAGAACTCATCACCTGTTCTTCCAAATCCATCCCTCTTCTGAACTTCCTAATTACCATCAAGGGTACCATAAGTCATGCAGGTAAACAACTTTGGTGATGCTTGACTCTTCACTTTCATTCATTCCAATATCCAAACCGTTGCCAAATCTTATTTTTCTCTCTGAAAAATCTCTCACATAAACTCCCTTTTCTCTGCTCACATAGGTCCTCAGTATCTGCTCTTTAGTATTCCTACCTTGAGTTTCTCCTCACACTAATCCATCTTCCACACTGTGGTCAAAGTGATTTTGCAGATACAGAATCTGACCCTATCATTTCTACTCACTAACTCCACTGGCTCCTTATTACTTTTAGGATCAAATATAAACATCTGACACTTAAAGTTCTTCAAAATGGCTGAGTAAAGGGCTCTACTGAGCTTTCCCAAATTCTCTTCGAAGTAACTTTAAAACAAGGCCTCAATATGAATGCTAGAGTAGCAGAACCAATAAAAGGGTGGGGTGAGACATTTTTCCAGCCCAAGACAACTTAGAAGGTCAACAGGAAAGATCTATCTTATTGGGGTGGAAGCAGCAGGATTGAGGGAAAATTAATCAGCAGCAATGGCTTTCAGAGCTCTCAGCCCACAGACAATAATAAGGTCGGATAACTGGTCAGAAGGAGATTACAGGGGACCCTTTGCTGGCACTGGGCACCAGACTATGTTGCATTGTCCATACAGTTCAAGGTCAAACTTGCAGGGCTAGGAGTAGCACCAGCACACTAGAGAATGTGGCCAAAGGGGAACAGAGACCCTTGTCACAATTACGGGGCAGAAAAGAGTGCCTATAGTTGTTTATAGACAAGAGCACAGGCCAGGAAATCAAGAGCCCCTTCTTCAGTCATACCACCTTGGAAGAAATGAAAGCTTAAAAACCTCCAGAACTAGCTCTGAAAATAGCTGCACAAAAAACTTGAAGCTTGGTGCAGTGCTATCTCCATCCCAGGACCAGAGCCCAACTTTAACATAAAATTAAAAGTCAAGAAATAGGCTGGGAAAATGAATAAATAATGAAAAAAAGAACCTGACCATAAAGTTACTATGGTGGCAGGGAAGATGGAAATACAAAGTCAGAAGACAACAAAATCAAAACAGCTACAAAGTCTCAAAGAAAAATGTGAATTGGTCTCAGGCCAAAAAACCCACAAAAATCCTAGAAGAGCTCAGAAAGGCTTTTGGATAAATAATAGAGGTAGAGGAAAAATTTGGAAAAGAAGTGAGAGCAATGCAAAAAACATCATGGAAAAAGTCAATAGCTTGGTAAAGGAGGCACAAAAAAAAATGAAGAAAATATCATCTTAAAAAAACAGCAAATGGTAAACAGTAAACAAAAATTCACTGAAGAGAAAAACTCCCTAAAATGTAGAACTGGCCAAATGGGAAAGGAGGTAGAAAGTCTTGCTAAAGAAAAGAATTCCTTAAAAATTAAAATTGGGCAAATAGAAGCTAATGACTTCATAAGACATCAAGAAACAATAAAATAAATCAAAAGAAGAAAATGTGGAATATCTCATTGGAAAAAGAACTCACCTGGAAAACTGATCGAGGAGAAATAATTTAAGAATTATTGGACTACCTAAAAGCCACGATCAACAAAAGAGCCTAGACATCATTCTTCAAGAAATTATCAAGGAAAACTGCCTAATATTATAGAATCAGAGGGTAAAATAGAAGTTGAAAAAATCCACCTATCACTTCCTGAAAGAGATCCCAAAATGAAAACCCCCAGAAACATTATAGCTAAATTCCAGAGCTCCCAGGTCAGGGAGAAAATATTGCAAGCAGCCATAAAGAAACAATTCAAATATCATGGAGCGATCATTGTGATGATATAAAATTTAGCAGCTTCCACATTAAAGGACTGGAAGGGTTGAAATATGATATTACAGAGGGCAAAAGAGCTAGGATTGCAACCAAGAATCACATACCCAGCAAAATTGAGTATAATCCTTCAGGTAGAAAAATAGATATTTAATGAAATAAAGAACTTTCAAGTATTCTTAATGAAAAGACCAGAGCTGAACAGAAAATTTAACCTTCAAATACAATGATTCGAGAGAAGCATAAAAAAATAAACCGGAAAGAGAAATCATAAGGGATTCAATAAGGTTATACTATTTACATTCCTACATGGGAAGATGATACTTGTATCTCCTAAGAGCATTATCATTATTAGGGCAGTTAGAAGAGTACGTATAGAGAGAGGGGACAGGTGTGTGTTGACTATAATGGGATGATATCTAAAAAAAAAATTAAGGGATGAGAAAGAGGGATGCACTGGGAGGAGTAATGAGAGATAGAATGGGGTCAATGATCTCACATCAAAGAAGCACAAAAGAGTTTTTGCAGTGGAGGGGAAGATGAGGATGGAGGACAATACTTGAACCTTTATTTTCATTGTAATTGGTTCAAAGAGGGAATAACATACACACTCAATTGGGTATAGAAATCTATCTTATACTACCAGGAAGTATGAGGAAAAAGGGAGAAGAGAAATGGGAGGGCTCATAGAAGGGAGGGCAGATTGGAGGAGATGGTGGTCAGAAGCAAAACACTTTTGAAGAGTGACAGAGTGAGAGGAGGGGGGCATAATTATGAAAAAAATTTCTAGCAAGTTTCACAGATTAAAGGCCTCATTTCTCAAAACAAAATGGAGTCAAATTTATGATAATACAAGCCATTCCCCTAGTGATAAAGTCAAAGGATATAAAGGGGCAATTTTCAAATGAAGAATTCAAAATTATCTATAGTCATAAAAAATACTCTAAATCAATACTGGTTAGAGAAATGAGAATTTAAAAAGCTGTTAGGTACTACCCTATACCTATCAGATTGGCTACTATGAGAAAAAAGGAAAATCACACATTATCATCCACATGTTGGTGGGGATGTGGGAAAACTGGGACCCTAAAAAACCTGTTGGTGGAGTT
>NW_027185798.1:15903334-16031609 GCF_028583685.1 Petaurus breviceps papuanus
AGAGAGAGAGAGAGACAGAGAGAGAGAGAGAGAGAGAGAGAGAGAGAGAGAGAGAGAGAGAGAGAGAGAAGGACTTATTTCTACAAAAGATATCTGTAGCAATTCTTTTTTTTCTCACTTAATATATTTTATTATTTTCATTTACATGTAAAGATAGTTTTCAACATTCATTTTAAAAGATTTTGAGTTCCAAATTTTTCTTTCTCCCTCCTTCCCCTTCCCTTTCCCCTCCCCAAGATAGCTAGCAATCTGATATAGGTTATATATGTACAATCATGATAGACATATTTCCACATTAGTCATGTAAAAGAAGAATCAGAACAAAAGGGAAAAACCATGAGAAAGAAAAAACAAAAAAAGCGAAAATAATATCCTTCGATCTATATTCAGACTCCATAGTTCCTTCTCTGGATATGGATAGTATTTTCCATCATGAGTCTTTTGGAATTGTCTTGGATCACTGTATTGCTGAGAAGAGCTAAGTCTATCATAATTGATCACTGCACAATGTTGCTGTTACTATGTGCAAAGTTCTGGTTCTGCTCACTTCTTTTTGCATCAGTTCATGTAAATCTTTCCAGGTTTTTCTGAATTCTGTCTGCTCATCATTTCTTATAGCACAATAGTATTGCTTTACATTCATATACTACAACTTGTTCAGCCCTTCCCTAATTGATGGTTTTTCCCTCAATTTCCAATTCTTTGCCACCCCAAAAAGAGCTGGAAATTGAGAGGATGCCCATCAAATGGGGAATGGCTGAACAAGTTGTAATATATGATGGTGATGGAATTTTTTGTTTAGTCATTTTCAGTTGTGTCTGACTCTTCATGACCCCATTTGGGGTTGTCTTGGCAAAGATAATGAGGTGGTTTGCTATTTCCTTCTCCAATTCATTTTATAGATGAGGAAACTACAGCAAACAAGGTTAAGTGATTTGCCCAGGGTCATATAGCTAGTAAGTATCTGAGGCTGCATCTGAACTCAGGAAAATGAATCTTCTTGATGTCAGGCTCAGTACTCTATTTACTGTACCACCCAGCTGCCCCAGCAAGGCAATACTATTGTTTTATAAGAATCAGGAGCAGGATGATGTAATGGGAATGTAAATTTTAAAGATCTTCCCTGCCCCTAGGCTAAAGTGCACCTGGAGCCTGGGGTGGGAGGCTTGTTTTTCAGTTGATACTTTTTGATTGGCCAGTGGGTCCAAAAGGTTGTTACATTCTCTGAGCCAGGAGAAGGCTATATAAGCCCCGATATGTAGCTTTGTTTTGGGGGCTCCCTTTGAGAAGTGTTCTGTGATTTGATCTGGATTCTGGGAAGCCGTTGTCCAAACCCCCCGGCTTTGAAAAACCCAGATGTTGAAACCCAGATGTTGATTTGGTATGGATGTAATGGTTGGACAGTTTGGAAAGCTGCCTACTTGATCTGTTTCTGTCTTGATAATTCTGCCTGTATACTTTGAAGTTCAGGGTGCTGACCTTTTTCCCCTGAACGAGGTAAACGATATATGTTTGACTGATTAAAGTAAGCTTGTTAACCCATTTTGAGTTGCTTTCCTTTAACAAAGCAGATCTAAGAACCTGTGTTGGCAGCAAACCCTGAGGATGCTTGGGGTGCTTGCTGCTACAGATGATTTCAGAAAAACCTGGAAAGACTTACATGAACTGATGCAAAAGGAAGTGAGCAGAACCAGAATAGTATATACACAGTAACAGCAATATTGTACAATGATCAACTGTGAATGATCTAAGATAATTCCAAAGGGCCTATAATAAAAAAAAATATACTACCCACCTCCAGAGAAAGAACTGATGGAGTCTGACTGTAGATTGAAACATACCTTTTTTTTCACTTTACTTTCTTGGATTTTTTTGTTAAACTGATCTGTTTTTTCTTTCACATGACTAATATGGAAATATAATTTGCATCACTCTTTCTATATATAACATATGAAATAGCTTGCTTTCTCAATGAGGGGGGAGAGGAGAGAAGGTGAGAGAGAATTTGGAAATCAAAATTTTAAAAAACATGTTAAAATTGTTTATATATATATAACTGGAAAAAAAATAAAATATTTAAAAACTTCCAATCTTTCCAGTTTTCTTAGATATTATATCTCTCCAAATGCTATGGTCCAGATATATAGGTCAACTTGCTATTCTTCATACACATTTCTTTTCTCCAGTCTTGATGTCTTTGCACTAGCTGTCTCCTGTGCCAAAAATTCTCTTCTCATGTATGTTTCTTAGAATCCATGGTTTCCCTTAAGACTCAGGTCATGTACCACCTTATTCTTGAAACCTTTCCCTTAATGCACCTTATATTTATTTTGCACATACTTTAATATGTACGTATTGTCTCCTTGTTAGACTATAAACTCCCTGAGGGAAGGAACGATTTCACTTTTGTCTTTATTTCACTGGTTCTTAGTACAGAGCTTGGTCAATAGAACATGCTTAATAAATGCTTGTATGGGGGATACATTTTTATTGGTCTTTTGTTTTTACATTAACTACATTTTCCAATGCTTTCTTCTCCTCTACCCTCTCAGAGAACTATCCCTTTTAACAAAAATTAAAGAGAGAGAAACCATTCAGCAAAATAATTGAAGCAGAAAAAATGTTTGTCATTTAACTGGTTGATCTTAATTTGACTCTACTTAGAGACCACATCCTGGGTGCAGAAATTGAGAAGCCACATGTCATGATTAGCCCCACCTCACATTCCATTAGAAATGGCCCTGCACCCATAAGGAAGCAGAATGGCTTTCAAATAGCTAAGCTCTAGTGATTCAGCCCTTTTCCCTAAAAGAGAAACAGGGTCAACAATGGGATCTAGGAGTAGGGAAGCAGAAGTACAATGGGGGAGAAAATGGAGGAGGGGAGGAAGTCTGTAGATACAAACATCTACCTGCCAAACTATTGACAAAGTTATCTGTCTTTCACAGGAAACCTCTAGATACCCACAGAGGACATTCTTCCTGAGCTGTGATCATCACAGGCTGGGTTTTTCTGCAAGTGGTTATTAAATTCAGGGAAAAAAAAACCCCAAACCTCACAAACTGATGTAAGTTTTAAATGATTTGTGTAAGATCTCCTTTCAGAACAGAATGTCAACTTAGGAGAACTGGCATGTGGGGCAAAGAGACACTTGAGAAACAGGGGAAAATATGTAGAAGAGGAAAAGTTTAAGACAAATTACTAGTTTATTACCGGATTAACCCTTCTGATCATTAAGGCACAATCCCATTCTGCCATTTTTCCTCTGAATTGTTTTTTTTGTGATATTAGATATTTAAAACTGAGGGAGTTCGAAGGAGGTCCACCTCTTCACCCTCACCCCCCACCTTATTTCAGATACAAAAATTAAGGCTCCAGGAGTTATGTGATTCACCCAAGCTCATCCAGGATATGTATCAGAGGTAGAATTTGAACCTAGGTCCTCTTACTCCAGAGTCAGTGTTCCTTCTACTCAGAGGCCATATAGCCCAATTCCACTCTTACAGATGAGGGAAATTGTTGTCTAGAGAGATTATGAGACCTGCCCAAATTCATAGTAGGAAGTTATGAAGTGTGTGTGGGGAGGTGGTTACCTATATTTGTTTTTATTCTGTTTTGAAAAAGAAACCTTTTATGTGGGTGCCAGCCTTAATCAAAAGGGTGTTCTGTGGTATTTATTTGGTTAAAACCTGTTGGTCATTTTAAACAGGTAGCCCTTTGTATGGAAATTCCAGATGATGAATAATTCCAACAGTCAAACCTGAAACACACCAGGTTCCATTTCCTGTTGAGCTAGAGACAGAAGGGACTGCATACAGTACATGTTAGAAAGAGAAAGCCTCCAGAGTAGTGATGCAGTAAATTTAAGCAGTGCTAAGCACACACAAACCTCTACTGGTAGCTCAACTCGTTAAAGGGTAGAGCTAATGAGCACAACCTCATAGGTTTAATCCCTGTCTGGGCCCCTTAGCTCCAACAGAGAGGGAAAAAACCCAACCCTCTTGCTCTAGAGCCTCAAGTTATAGCCCTAATCCAAACCAGTGACCTTGTAAAGGCTAATTTAGGTGACAAGAGTGGCGATGAGTTAGTTTAATACCCTCATCACTACCAGCAAATTAACTTAAAACATAGCCCAGTGAAGGATCATCTGTATACATAGCTGACCAAGCCTATTCCACACCTCCCTGCCATGTATCCAAGCTAAACTATCCCTCAAGATCGGAATTGTCAATGTTGCATTATCCATGAAGATGCCAAACTCTGAAATTTGTTTCTGATGTTTAAAACTTCAAAAATGTTACAAACAGCTTGTAAGCTTAAGGGCAGGGCAGGGAGCACATCTATTTCTCCTCTAGAATCTCTAGGATAGAGTGCAACACTGTACCTGCTCAATAAATGGTTTTAGACTAACCAATGTGGGTTTCTTATGTTACAGAGGAAAACGTTCACAAAATGTCAGAAAGGGACCTTGGAGATTATCTGGTCCAGACATCTAATTTTACAGGAGAGAAAAGTGAGGGCTGCAGTGGAGGCGAGACTTGGGTAGTAGCCGGCTAATTAGGGGCAGAGTTGGGCCCATAAACAAGCCCTTCTGACTTGTCTTTCAAGAGCGGCCCAGCACTTTACAGATGTGAATGATTCCATTAATTCTCCAAACTGTTTCAGGCTAGTCAGTATGTGGGTGGAACCAACTTTTGTCTAATTTTGTATCTAACATACACTGGGTGTCCTAAAACTTTGAGTGAAGTTTTAATAGCTTGCAATGTGTATGTATGTGTATGTGCGTATATACAAATACACACACACAAATCTGTGCCTGCATTAATGACTTAAGTAACCAGACACTAAGCTGCTTGTTACTTCATACATGCATGTCACAAAGGGAAGGCAGCTGGAGTTGCAGTCAGAAGATCTAGATTCAAAGGCAGCCGTGCCGATTACTAGTGGCTTGACCTTGTACAATAAACCCAAGCTCTCAGGGCCTTAGTTTGCTCCTCCATACAATGAGCAGGTTGGATCGGAAGTGGATTGGAAGACTTCTAAGGGCCCTGCCAGCTAAAACCCTGTGCCTTAACAGAATTTCAAGTATTCATTTACTTTCACAATTGAGGCCTCTGTTCCTTCTCCCCAGCCTAGATCCTCTTCCAGTGGTCCTCCCTAAAATACCCAGGGTCTACCTCATCAGAAAACCCTGGACGCCTGGACCTCTTCTACATACATCGCACCTTGGCTTTAGCACTGTTTCATTTCTGAGAAACTGATAAAACTAGTAGTGAGTAGTCTGGCTATAGAAACTTTTCCATAAGCCCCTGGCTCAGATCGCAGATTTAGGGGGCAGGAGGGTGGGAGGCACTTCTATTTATAATAATATTTGAGCTTGCCCTCCCCCTTGGTTGGAAGGGTTGCCTCCTTTCCCTCCCCTAGAGTCAGAGGACCTGGGTTCAAACCTAGCTCAGCTGCTTGCTCCCTAGATGGCTTTAGGCAAGTCATTGAATTTCCCTGGGCATCATTTTCCTCATCTGTAGTACAAGAGAACAGAGTAGATGGTCTCTGAGGCCCCTTCTAGCCTGAGATCTCTGAATCTATGAGCTTAGCTTTTAAAAAATACTCTTTTATTTATATGTATACATGTATATGGAGGTATACACACGTACACACAAACATATTTAATCATCAAGCACATGCCTTTCTCTCTATTTCCCAATCCCCTTGCCCCATTGAGAATGGAAGAAAAAAACCCTTGTTACAAACACATAGAGTCAGGAAAAACACATTTCTACAGCGGACGGGTCCAAAAAAAATGTGTCTCATTCTCTGCTCTGATTCTTTCACCACTCGGTGAGGAGGTGGGCAGTGTTTCATCATCACCCTCTGGAATGATGGTTAATCATTAATCCTAAAGTCTTTCATAGCTGTTCTGTCTTTGTGTAAATTGTTCTCCTTCTTCTGCTCACTTCACTCTGCATCGGTTCACACAAGTCTTCCCAGGTTCATCTGAAAATATCCCCTTCATTGTTCTTACAGTGCAATAATCCATTACATTTATGTGTATATAGAAATGTGATGACCCATCACATTTATAGAGCATTCTGTAGCATAACTTGTTTAGTCATTCCCCAACCTATGGGTGCTCCCTCAGATTCCCATGAGAACTAGAAACACTCTGTATTTTCTTCATTTGTTTTGCCTAGGCCTAAACCCTCCCTCTAATTCTTTTTCTCTCCTTCTCCCTTCTATTTCCATGTTGAGTGAAACGTATTTTTGCGTCCAATTATGTGTGTGTGTCACATATATTGGTACTTACGAGATCATTCTAGCAGGTAGTTACTGAGATGAAATTAGCCCTTAAAGTCAGAAGACAAGGATGAGAACAATGACTGACATTTATATATGGCTTTTACGGTCATTATCTTATTTGAGCCTCACAATAGTCCTGTATGAAGGGTATTATTATCCCCATTTTATAGACAAGGAAAGCGAGGATTAGTGAGGCTGGGACTTCTCCATGGTCACAGTTAATAAGCTAGTAAGTGTCTGGTTAGGATTTAAAACTAGGTTTCTCCTGGTCTCATATACAATGCCCTTTCCAGTAAACTATGCTTCATCTTCTAAATTCAGAACTGTAACTATGGTGGGATGAGTAGGGTTCTGGCCCAGGGTGCCAAGTTTGTGGGGATGTGATCATTCTCCTTGCCTGCTCCTCTATCACGTGGACTGACTTGCTGCCCTAGCCTAGTCCAACCCTAGGCAGCCAAGGTTTCTGCCTTCACCCCCAACATGATTTACCACCACACCCTTTTCTCAGGGTTACAGGTCTGACCCAATTAATCGTGGTCAATTTGCTGTCCGAGGGTCTTCCTGATCAGGTCTGAACCTCTCTAAGCATCACAGGCTTGATGGCGCACTTCAGTTTCCACTAATAGGAGACCGGACCCTTAACATGTGAGCATGTGGCTACTGGTGGAAGTGGACCAGTGCAGAAGCTTGTGGTTATTTAGCCAGTCATACAGGATGGCTTTCTGATAGCAGAAGATGCTAAGAAGTTCTCCAGAGCAACAATAAATGGGCGAGTCTAAATAGTTTTCATTTGAAGATGAAAGTTTAGGGATTTTATTGGATTGTAGGAACGTTAGTTTAAGTTAGCATTCCCTAGTTGGTTCTCCTGATTGGGTCTAATCATAATATTGGAATGAGAGACAATGTCAGTGACATAAAAGGATGCAACCTCTAGGAACCAGGGGCACCATTTTGTGGAATCGAGTTCTGGCTGCTCCTGTTCAATATCATATTGACCACACGCCTGGGCCAGCCCTGTCCAGTCCCGCCTAGCCAGATCTTTAATGTCTCCTCTGGCCAGAAGGTAGAGCTGCACCCAGTCACTCTGACTGGGATTTCCTACTTATTAGGGATAAGGACCAGACCTGTGATTTTATTGTTAGACTAACTCCCATACAAAGAAACTCACTCTATTGATTTAGGTCAACACATTCACTGCAATTTATAGCCTCAGAGACTTGCCTGGGGCACTGAGAGTTTCAGTGATGTGCCCAGGATCACACACAGCCAGTAGGTATCAGAAGTGGGACCTGAACCCAGGTCTTCCTGGTCTTGAAGTCCGTTCTCTGTCATTGGGCCATAATACCTTCTTCCTATACCTAGTAACTTAGTAAACCCATAGGATCCCATGATCCTATGTCTAGAGCTGGAAAGGACTAAGAGACCATCTAGTCCAATTTCCTGTTTTATATAGGGAAAAACTGAGGCTCAGGATGGGGAAGTTACTTGTCCATGGTCACACATTTCATCTTTACAACAATGAAACTAAGTTCAGAAGGGGGGGGGGAGAGAAGGGAATCCCCTCCCTTAATTAGAATCTATCATTCATGAGGCTGAAGTCACTGGTCTGGCCTACTCTAGACCAACCACCCAGCTTTCTTCTTAAAATTCCTTTCTATGGGCCATGCCTTGGACTCTTGAATGCAAGAGGGACTTTCATGAGTGCAAGAATGTGCTGGGTTCAGCATGATTTACCTCCACTTACTGGGCGAAAGAAATAACTCAAGGTTAAAATCCCCATGAAAGGCAGACCGGTGGCATCAAGTTTGTATAGAAAACAGGAACCTCTGGGCTCAGTTAACAAAGTGGAGAAGAGTTGGGAGAAATCAAGGTCTTGAGAAGGCAGAGCACGTCAGCTCCCGAAATATGTGCCGTGTTGAAACGACCTTGCATGTGTCACAGGTCCTTGAACATAGTAGGTATTAAACAACTTCTGTTGAATGACTGAAAACAGAATGACCATGCCTGATGACTACTTTTCCCCTGCAATGAGATGTAATTTTGGTCTTGTGGGTACTCCCTTGGGAACTTTGTAAGAATCTCTGAGAATGGTGAAGACTGAAAACTGGTCGTCCCCCGGGCGACCTGGTGATGAGCCTTGCCAGATAGAGCCAGGCAGGTCCCCAAAGAGCAGCTACTTAGTTTACACTCAGCTGGTCTGGAGGAGCAGCCAGAATTCGAGCTCTGCTGGTACAGCTTCAATGATCCAGGATTTACTTTGCATCATGATGAGCAGGATTTTAGTTGAGGATTACTGATTAAACTACAATTAATCAATACACTGTTGTTGAGTCTTTTCAGTCATGTTTGACTCTTCATGACCCCCTTTGGGGTTTTCTTGGCAGAGATACTGAAGTGGATTGTCATTTCCTTCTCCAGTTCATTTTACAGATGAGAAACTCAGGCAAACAGGGTTCAGTGACTTGCCCTGGGTCACCCAGCTAAGAAGTGTCTGAGGCCAAATTTGAACTCAGATATTCCTGACTCCAGGCCTTGTATTCCCTAGCTGCCCAATAGCTAAGCACTAGGGGAAATAAGATGATTAAGACAAGGCCTCTAACCTCCAGAAACTTATACTGCATTGAGAAAAATGAGGTCCACATAAAAAGATGATGAACAGTACATGGCAGTAAATTATACTTGCCTGGGAGCTGGAAGAGACCCTTAGAGGTCTCTAATCCAACTCCCTCATTGTTCACATAAAGAAACTGAAGCCTAAAGATGTTAAGTGACTTGCCTATGGTTGAAAGGAGCAGAGCCTGGATTTGAACCCAGGTTCTCCGACTCTAATCCTGTGTCCTTGGTGTACTGGACCCTAAGGAGAACTAGACCTTAGAGGCCTTCTAGTCCAACCCTCTTCATTTTACAGAGGGGAAACTAGAGGCTAAGAAGTTTCAATGACAAGCCCCAAAGCTCCCAGGGAGTAAGTGGCAGAACTGGGACTTGACGTCCTCTCAAGGGCTGGTCTAGATAACCGGAGGTTCCTTCAGGTTCTAAATCTCTAACCCTTTGATGTACCTGCCAAAGCACGTAGCCTACGGTCTGGCCCTGCACAACAACAACAATGTACAACAGGCATTCAAACTGTTGTTTGTCCTTTGCTTTCAAAGACCAAGGCCATCGTGAATGACATCCTGACTTATGCCATGAATTGGATTTAAATGAGGCAGTCGCACAAATTGTCAGCCTTTCTCTCTCACCCAGAGTCATCCAGGCAATAGAAGGAACCCAATAGCAAGACAAAAGTCAAGACGACTGGCGATGGCCCAGGAGCAAGTGGCTGGATGTCTTACCAAGCTCTAAATGCTCCACAATCACCTGGT
Source organism: Petaurus breviceps papuanus (assembly GCF_028583685.1). Lineage (NCBI taxonomy): Eukaryota > Metazoa > Chordata > Mammalia > Diprotodontia > Petauridae > Petaurus > Petaurus breviceps. The sequence goes on from NW_027185798.1 coordinate 15,912,994, forward strand.
CAGCCACCTTCATGGCCATGAGAACAAACTGTTCTTATCTACACATTCCACTGGGGGAAGTCTTTGCATGCTTGGGGTAGGCAGCTCTCTAATTCACCAACGGCTGAATGTAGGAAGAAGGCAACCTTGTAGACTGGCTTATCAAAAAGATCTTCATGAAGGACGTGGGACTTGAAGGACAGCAAGAACTCAGATGGGAGAAGAGGCAGGGCATTGCAGGCAAGGTGAAGAGACTATCAGAGATGCATCTCCCTTCAGCTACTTGGACCTGGTACCCTGGCATTTGACAGAGGGTAAATACAGTTATGTGTGCTTTTAGAATCCTCTCTTTACCCCCCCAAACTCGGGGACTCTGATCATGAAAGGATGTAGGGTAGAAGGATGTGCAGGTATGGGACAGGGGAAGGGAGCTGGCTGCTGGCCCATGGTTGGGACAGGCTATTGACAACTTCATGCCTCCCTCGGTCAAGTCTACAAGAAAGCCAGCCTGTGTATGACTATCTGCTCCGGCCACATCTCCTTGCTTTGGCAGGACAGGTTATTTATCCTCTCCAATGTTATCACATACTTGAGCTGGAATGCAGTCAGAATCACATGCACCAAGGAGCACCTCCGCTGAAGGCCTGGGGCAACCCTCCCCTATATTCTGGTTGGGTGAGTTAGTGTGTCTCCTTTTGAACTTGACCTTTCAGATGTGGGTCCTGGGAACCACGTCTCGTTTGTGTGTTCCTGGTGAACAAGAGCCCTTTGAAAGGGGCTTGATAATCTGTATCTAGCTGTAGGCAATAGAAGGAACCCAGGGAACTGCTCTCAGGCAGTCAGATTGCAAGGGGAAGTGGCAATAATTATTCTTGGTTCCAGAACGGACCTCTTTCTTCTAAGGAGGGAAAGAAGCATTTAATAAGCACCTCTTATGTGCCAGGCACAGCACTAAGTACCTTCACAAGTATCACCTCACTAGATCCTTACAACAGCTCTGTGAGGCAGGTGCTGTCATTGTGCCCATTTTACAGATGAGGAAGCTGAAGCAGATGGAGGCTATGTAACTTGCTCAGGGTCACATAGCTATTGAGTATTGGACAACTGCATTTGAATTCTGGTCTTCCTGACTCCAGGCCCCTCTCTATCCATTGTTATCACTTACTTATCTCTAAATTCTAAGGTGTCTATTCCCATTCTTTACCTACAAAGCTGAGGCTAGGAGGTGGGATGGGGTGGGAGTGGAAAGAAGTAGGAATATGGAAGGTTATCTAGGAGAGAAAGTGGGCTAGACAGCCTGGAGCAGGGTCTCACAGAGAAGAGGGAAGTAAGATATTGCACTTCAAAGAGAATGGACTTTGCCCTTGGGGCTGAGGGAGTCTACTTATGGATGAGCCTACTCCAGCCAGCTGGAGAAGCTTGGCAAGGGGCGGTGAAGGTATTTGTTAAATAAAACCGTCTCTTTGAAAGGACTCCCTTTGTTTTATCTCTTATATGCATGCATAGTGAAGTCTAGAATTTCTTTCCTCTCCTATTGAATAGGAGGCAAGGAAATGTTAACTCAGGGCATCACTGACCTAAAAAGGTCATGACACCAGCTGTAGGCGATGGAGTGTGACAGGGCATAAATTCCTAAAACATTAGGGATATCAGCCTGGTGGAAGTATGCAGGATGGACTGGAGGGGGAGAGCAGAAAGAGAGAGAGACAGGGAGTTAGGAGTCCATAGCAAGAGTCCAGGCATGAGTTCAGAAGGGGCTCTCTTAGGATAGTGAGAGTGGAAATGAAAAAACAGAGGCTGATTTGAGAGATGATAGGGAGGATCAATTGGACTTGGTGCCTGGTACACAGTAAGCACATAATAAATGCTTACTGGTTGCCTGGGTGGATAGAGAAAAGAAAGGGCTCAAGATGATTCAGTACTTAGAGACTGGTTACTTGGAAGAATGATGGTACCAAGGTTAGGAACAGGTGTTAGGACCAGGAGCCAATTTGAGGAGGAAGAAAGGTGCCATCATAGACATTCTGAGTTAAAGAAGATGGAGGATAGCAAAACGGAAATGTCTCATGAGGAGATGGAGCTGCTAGCCTGGAACCCAAGAGAAAGGCTAGGAGGGGTGGCCAGGTAGCTCAGCGAGTAAGAGCTCCAGTGTCGGAACGACCTGGGATCGAATCCAGGCTCAGACACTTAGCACCCACCCAGAAACACCTGGCCGTGTAATCTTGAGCAAGTTACTTAACCCCAATTGCTTAAAAAAAAAAAGAAAAAGAAAGGCCAGGGCTGAAGAAGCACACTTGAAAGTCACTTGCCTGGAGATGAGAGCTAAACACTTACCAGGCAACTCCTAGGGCCAGGCGTTGTGCTAAGTGCTGGGATACAAAGAGAAGTGAAGGAGGGGCTCCCAGCCTGACAGGGAGTGAGGCTAGCACCAGGGAAGGGACTAGAGAGGGAGAAGCGGGGAGGGATGAGCACTGATCCTTGGTGAGGGCTTGGATTCGGCGGGGAGAAGGCGGAGGTGAGATGAGCAAAATACGCGCAGATAAGATGCTCCTCTTCTACCCACTGATGCCTATTTGGAACAGAACATTGTTAGTCTGAGAGGGCACCAGGAGTCCGTATCACCACAGCCTTTGGAGCACAAGTAGTGAAGTTCTGGAGACAGATATTGAACTCCAGACGCTAGGGGAGGAGGGAAGCAGAAAGGTTTACTCTCCAGGGCCAAGAGGCCCAGCTAAGCACCTGGCCAGCCCAGGGAATGGGAAATAAAACAGGCAATTTCTACCTTTAGGCAAGTCAAGTTTTCTCCAAAAACCTTAGGCACCCAGTCTGCAGCAGGGAAATGGGGCAGTTTCTGCCCTTTGTGTGGTGGAGCCCTGAATAGTCTGGCACAGTCAATGAATTCCCTTTCAGAATAACAGTTTTAAAGGCACAGGATTAAAAAGAAATCAAAAGTTAGCAAAAATAAAGATATATATTTTTTTCCCATCTAAGTTTCTAGACCCCCCGGGAAATCTATCTGTGGACCCCTGTAGATCTGTGGACTCCAGATTAAGAATCCCTAGTCTAGGGGGATTCTGACCGTAAAATGGACGGGTAATTTTCAGAAGGTCTTAAAAAGAGGGGAAACAGGAATTCGTAAACACAAATAAGTTAGACAACAATGGCAACCTTTAAAAATAGCATGTCAAGATGCTGCCATTCCCACCCCACAGACAAAGATGCCTTAGGGGATGGTCTATGAGGCACCAAGTGTCATGAATTAAAGAATGGGTGGAGAGCGTGGATGGCTCCTTATTGAGAAGAGAAGTTGTGACTTTGCCAACCTGTCCTGGTGTGGGAAGCAGCAGCTCTTACAAAACAGTGAAGCTGAGGGAAGGGGGTGGGGGGCCTGGGCTGGGCTGGGGGGTGAAGGGAGAGTGTAATGGTGGTAACCACCTCAAGGCCTATTTACTGCCTCCCCATTTAGAGATCATCTTGGTGGATGGTCTGGAGGCTGCTTCCTTTTGCTCTATATTTGCTTTCTGGGATTATTTTTTCCTGGTCCAGAAGAAAAAGCAGAAGCTCCTGGATCCTAGATTTAGAGATGAAAAGAAGCCCAGAAGTCATCCCCTTAATCCTGCTTGTGTTACAGAAGAGGAAACTGAGGCCCAGAGAGGCAAAGTGCTTGCTCAAAGTCCCACAAAGATTAAGCTGCAGAACCGGGATCTGACATTAGACCCCCACATTCTACATTCTTCTGGTCGTTCCATACAGTGTATTCTCAGGGGTGGAGGGTCCTAATTGTTTGGAGGCTGTCTTGAGCCTCTACTCAATCTGTCATGTTCATATCTGATGGGTAGTAAAAAAAAAAAAAAAGCTTTGTCCAGGTAGGAGAGAAAAATTCCTCAAGGCACAGTTTTCTTGCCTCTCTGAGATGACCTAAGCTGAAATGAGTTTAAACACAGGGATGGGGAATCTGCGACCTCCAGGCCACACTTGAGGACCTAAAGGGTCACATGTGGCCTGGAGGCCGCAGGTTCTCCATCCCCATGGGGGTTTGGGTCTTTGTATGGGTGCGCTGTCTCACTAGCAAGAGAATAAGGTCTTTGACAGAGAGGAGAGTGACTTTACCTCCTTTGGTGTCAGGCTCTCAACGTCCTGAAATTCTTCCCTCATTCTACCCTGACCCCAATCAAAACCTGTTCACAGAGAAGGATCTCAAGCTCATTCATTAGATGTGATTAAGTGACATTGAGAAATGTCATTCCTGCCTCCTTCTAGGAATATTTGTATTTTAACACAGAATGAAATACTGAAGTTCATTTTAGAGATTTGTGTGTGTGTATGTAAGTGTGTGTGAGTGTGTATGTGTGTATGTGTGTGTGTGTGTGTGGGGTGGGTGTAAGGGAGTTGACCTCTTTGTTCTTGTTATGCAATTGTTTCAGTGGAGTCTGACTCTCAGTGACCCCATTTGGGACTTTCTTGGCAAAGATACTGAAGTGGTTTGCCATTTCCTTCTTCAGCTCCCTTTATAGATGAGGAAACTGAGGTAAATGGGGTTAAGTGACTCGCCCAGGGTCACACACCAAGTATGTGTTTGAGGTTGCATTTGAACTCAGGTCTTCCTGACTCCAGGCCTGCTGCTCTATCTACCACCTCAGTGCCCGGTTAACCTCTTAGCACCCCTGAAACATCACATACATTTGGATGCCCATCATGTGATACAACAGGTCCTGCATCTATCTGATGGCAGCAGGAATTGTTCTCGACTGATAATAATTCTGGTAATTACTCATTCTAACATTTAGAATGTGAATTTCTTGAGGGCAGGGACCATGTTTTTGTCTTCCTTTGTATCTGCAGGATGTAGCACAGTGCCTGCACGTTGTGGTGGTTGTTCCACTTGGACCCTGGACCATACTGTCCATGGGGGTTTCTCGGCAAAGATCCTGGAGTGGTTTACTTTCTCCTCCAGTGGATTAAGGCAAGCAGAAGTTAAGTGACTTGCCCAGGATCATATAGTTAATAAGTGTCTGACGCTGGATTTGAACTCAAGTTTCCCTGACTTCAGTCCCAGCACTCTATCTACTCAGCCATCTATCTGTCTCCTACCTGGCACAAAGTAAACATATAATAAATGTAAATGCTTATTGATTGACTCATTGGACATTTTTCCCCAAGTGGGGCCTGTTCTCACATTCTCACTTTAGCTATGATTCAGCAGCAAGGTGGCCTTTCTGAGATTCCCAAATTATTCATGCTGTATCCATTCTTTGGTTTTCCCAGCATTGTTTCATTTAGCCCAATAATGACTAATTATATTAATTTCTACAAATGACTCAAGGTCTTACTCCTCCCTTGGCAGGAGACAGATGACTAGATCTTTCCATCCTGAACTATGGGCTGGTTATCCTACATTTAGTGTGTAAAGACTTTTCCTAGACTTCAATAATCCAGGATGAATGTGAATCAATGCTGCCATGATTTTTGTCCTGGCTTGCACCTATTCTGAGTAAGCACCTCTGAGTAAGAACCCCTGCTGTCCTCCTTTGACCTCTCATTCTGAAAGGGACCAAGGACTGTATATGCTGGCCAAAAGCCTAGCTTGCTTACAGAAATGCTCTAATGACGTTATTGATTGACTCAATTTCCTGATCTGTAAGAGAAGGAGGCTGGATGAGATAACCTCAGAGGTTCCTTCCCACTCTAAGCCTATGGTCCCATGACTTCAGCCAGGGACCCTTTCTCTCCTCTCCTGCTTCCAAGGAGAGGTCAGAATGACTTTTCTGCCTCAGCTCCCTTGGCAATTTTCTCCATGCTACGTGAAACCTTAATGCGACATGATGTTCTCCACCATCATGAAATCACAGACGGGACCTTGGAGTTGATCCAGTCAACCTCCTCACTTTAAAGATGAGAAGTGAAGGGGACAGCACAAGGTGACCTAGGTAGGCAGCAGATGAACTATGGCTAGAAGCCGGGTCTCCCTCCCCTTCCCCAACCATCCTTCCTTCTATCACAGAGAGGGGAGCTTCCCAAGAAAGTAAAAGCCAGAGTTCATGACTCCAGGATAGACTCTACTGGGAACTAAAAGTCCTCCCCTATTTGGCTCTAGCCGACATCCTACCACCTTATCAGAACCGAGTATGTGTTGCTTTGTTTCACACCTGCCTCTTTCCAGCCCAACTGGTCTTCTTGCTAGCTCTCAGACACAAATATCCAGCTTTCATCTCTGGGCCTTCACAGAAGTTGTTCCTAGACCTGGATTTTACTCCCTCCTGACTGCTTTGGTTTCCTTCAAAGTTTAGCTCAAATGCTACCTCTTCCACAAAGCCTTTCCTGATTCATCCAGCTGTTAGTAATACTCCCAAATTATTTGGAATACTTTACTTTTACTGGGAAATTAGGAGACACAGTGAACAGAGTTCTGAACTCGGAGTCAGGAAGAGCTAAATTCAAATCCTGACTCAGACACTTCGTAGCTGGGCAACCTTGGGCAACTCACTTCATTTTCCAGTGCTGTCAGGGCAATGAGACTCAAAGCAGCAGAAGCAGGTGCTGACTTGGGCTGGCTAGGGAAACCTCTTCACTGGAGTGCCCTATGCCAATGAAATCCACAAAATGGCAGACTGTCAATGGGAAGGGATGTTAGAGGCATCTAGTACAATTCTCTCATTTTACAGATGAAGAAACTCAAGCCCAGTGGACGGAAGTACTTTGTCCTAAGTCACCCAGGCACAGAGTAGCAGAGACACGTTTGAACCCAGATCACCTTCATGCATCTCTGTTCTTTTATAGGATTCCTCAGAGTGCATTCGCCCTAAGATGCTTTTATTACTTTGCAAAAGGAGGTGTGAGGAGAAAGAAGCACTGCTGGTGGAATCCAGTAAGTGCAATGCCAATTCTGCAGATGGAGGTGGCTGGAGGGTTAGGTGGCAGGGTTTTTCTTGGTTGTCTGTTGATTTGGTTGTTTTTTTCCCTAATGATTGGTCTTCTTTTGTGTATTGATTTCTTAGTGTTTGTGAGCAAAGATCCTTTATAAACTGCAAATCCCCACCCAGATATGAGTTTGTACTATTATTCCCAGGGAAAATAAAGGCATTAATGATGGGAAAGAGGGAGAAGAAAAGTTTCTCTCGGGCAGAAATTGGTGGCCCAGAACTGTGGAAAGGTTGGCCCAGGATCCATGCTGCCAAGTGCTTCCCGTCTTGTTCCACAAGTGAGGCTGCTGACCTCCAAAAGGAAGGTCGTTTGTGTTGGGTGCCTCACCTCTTGTGGGCCAGGTTTTTTACTCAGATCACTAATTTTTTAAAGGAAGCTGACTTGATGGCAAGGCTGTTTTTTGAGTCTCTAGGAAAGGGCACAAAACTTCAGAAATCCCCTATGCTGGGTATGAGTCAAAACGAGCATATTGGAGGCTTTACTATAGTAACCAGAACAAGAAATGCAGAGAATCGCTGACTGATAACCTAGAGACCTGGGCCTAGGATACAAAAAAAGGTTACCCTGGGTTACACAGGGACAAACATTTCATTTGCAGCTATCACAGCTTTTAGAGTTGAAAGGTGTTTTAGAGATCATCTAGTCCAATGCCATCAGTGGAGGAGATGGAGGAGAAAAGTGGAGGTCTGGAAAATTTAAGTGATTTGCCTCGTTTCCCAAAGCTAGCAAGCGGCATATTTGAACACAAATTCATTCTCTTACTCCAAATAAAGCGTTCTTTCTTCAATGATATGTTGCTGGAATACAGCATTTTAGAAGACTGAGTTGGTCTCAGTTTTTGGATGTGCTAATTCATAGTGTTATTAAGAAGAAAGTTCATTAGGAATGTAAGTTAAGTCTCCCCCCACTCCAATTCATCCTTCATATAGCTGCCAAAGCGAATTTTCCCAAATCACAGGTCTGGTCATCTCACTCCACTACTCATGAAACAACAATGGCTCCCTAGTACCTCTAAGATAAAACAAACTATTTTGTTTGACGTTTAAAGCTCTTCACAACCTCAGCTTCTAGTTTACTTAGACTTGCCTCCTAATTGTCCACTGTGAATCAGCTGTACTGGGTCTACTCACTGATGCTTGAATATGACACTCCAGCTCCTCTCTCTGTACTTTTGCAGTGGTTTTCACCATGTTTGGAATGTTCTCCCTCCTCACCTGTACGGGGCTTCCTTCAAGGTTCAGCTCAAACGCCACCTTCTGCTGGAGATCTTTCCCAATCCTTCCATTCTCTAGAGCTTTTCTCTCAAAGGTTAGCTTTAATCTACTCTATAAGCATCTTGTATTTTATACATTTATATTTATGCTGTCCTCTCTATTAGAATGTAAGCACCTCGAGGGCAGTGATTGCTTTTGCCTTTTACCCCCTGTCCTTAGCACGATGCCTGGCAAATAGTATTTAATAAATGCTTGCTGACTGATTAGAATACGTGTTTGCCATACATGACATATCATTTCCCACCTACACACCTTTGCCCGGTTCATGCCTTTCTAACTGCATCTCTTGGAATCCCTAACACTAGTCCAAGTTTAGCTCAAGTGCCATTTCCTGTAACAGGAGTTCTTTCCAGACCAGCCTCCTCTCCCTTACAAGTCGTTAGGGCATTCCTCCAAGTCCTGAAACTATTTTTGTGTTTACTTTGTAAGCAGTTTATATTAACTCATCTGTAGACATGGTGTCTTCCCTAGTAAAATGTAAACTCCTTGAGGGCAGGGTCTATTTCTGTTTTTTTGTCATTGTATCCCCCAGTACTCAAGTAGGTACTTAATAAATGCCTGTTGAGTTATTGAATTCCAGGAAACAAATATCTGGCATTTCATTTATCTTCTCTTGTCTCCCTTGGGTAATTCTCTAAGACCATACATTGGACAGAAAGTGGCAACCTGCACTGGCAGAGGGAATTTCTTTATTGGGAGTTCCCTACACCAATGAAATCACAGGTCCAGTCTTTCCCCCATATATACATAAAAGAAGATAAATAAAAGGTATGGAGAATAAAATCTTGGAAAGGATGGAGAACAAACTCACTTCTTGTTTATTTGTCAAAGTGTTTGGTCTTACTTTGTCAAAATGTCTGGTAAAATGCTTTAGGTTTTGTGTATGGTTATCTTAGCCCTTCATTCACATGGCTCTTTGGTAACCTGTTTCTATTGATGGGTAAGGTGATTATAATTGCATTTTAAATAAAGAGGCTGAACTTTGATTATGACACTCTTGTTAAAAAAACAAACAAACCTTCATTTAAAAAGTGACAATCTCAGTGCTTTGTCGGGGCTAGACCCCAATAAATGGAGCTCTCTCCTTGCCCAGAGCATGCCTCAGGAAATCCCTATGGTCCTAGTGCATGTTTGTGACACTCAAGCCTGGCACATGTACTGCTTCTAAGACACATTCTCCAGGACTGGATTAGTGGGGCGGCCTCCCAGGTTTGCTGGCTTCATAGGAAACCTGTATTCCTGCAGGGGGGGAAGGGGGTACGAGCTCTGAATCAAGAGGCAGTGCCATGAGGTCTATTAACTTTGGTCAGGAAAGCAACAAGGCCTATGGGGATGACAAATGAAATATCCTTGGCCTAGGAAACAGAGGTCCCTGGGGAGCCCAATACCAGGGCTGGGGACACTCATGTACTTCCATGGGCAGATGCCAGTTCTCTAGGATAACTCATTTGGGTAACCCCAAAAGGGGAAGGGATGACAGAATCTCCATGGAAACTTGGAACTAGATTGACTGATATTTGTAAGACAAACCTTTGTGCCATTAGTGGAAAGTTTTCAAGTTTACACAAGTTGAGCTATTCTTTTCTATGGAAAGTCGACCTGAGTTAAACCCTGTCATTTGGCTGATTTCAATGGTTTCCCAGTCTGGTCATCATCAAATACGGCCTGACCTGACAGCCTGAAGTCAGGCTCAGGCCATCTTCACAAAGCAGGCTGTACAAATTCTCATTCGAGCGGGACTTAGGTGGACTTAGGACTTAGGCTCTATCTCCCTTTGGAAGAACTGGTTTCAGAAAGGGCCAGTCTACTCACAGGTCACCAGGCAAGTTCCCAACTGCCCCCTAGAGTGTCCTATCTGTGCTGTGTGTTGGTTCTACTAAGAATTTGCTGATTAGGTTTTGTAAGAGCAGAGGACCAATGAGGAAGTATAGCCAGGGATGAGGAGGGGTGAGAGGTCCTCATAACTCCCCAGCACCAGGATATCATTCTGCTCTTCTTCCAGAAGCCAAACCACTGGGCTCTCAATGAATTACAATCAAGCCATAGAGAGCCATCTGGCAAATTAGTTCAGGAAGCTTCCCTCACACCAATACTGTAATTAGTAAAGTGAATAAAAAGTAGAAAACAAGATTAACTTCTGTGCCTAAATTAAAAAAAAAAATCAGAACTTCTCCCCACCCCATCAATCGTTGGCATTGCATAAAAAAAAGCCTTCCCTGTGGCCTTAAATCATCATTAACTCATCATGAAAGATTAGGAAATGTCACTCCCTATCTGTTAGTGCTAGAACTTTCTTAGGGAAGGGACTGTTTCTTTTACATAATCTTTTGTGTAGCAGGCACTGTGGACATTATTAGTCACATATTAACACCACCACCACCATGAACAGAAAAGCACTGACTGGTCAGAAAGGGATCGCAGTTACCCACGTCACCTATACTGTTACAGACGGCTGCGCTATTGGGAAAGGCCAGGCCAGGAATCTGGGCACTGTGTGTTTGGGAGAGCAGAGGAGGAAGGGAGATGAACTGTAACTCTGAAGGGCAGTTCATCAATTTACTCACACAAGCAAATTCCTAAGCCCTGCTGGCTTTCCTGCCTATTGTCATAGTATATCCCCGGGGAACAGCTTCCACTGGCTTTGCAGAAAGGGCCACCAGAGTGGATGCCAATTGTACCAATGATACACACTAGGCCCCTTGGCTGCAATGGCAGAGAAATGCAAATGGGAGCATTTCTCCTGTTTTCCTGGACTATAACTGCCCGAGCAGCTGAAAACAAAGTCAGGAACATACGCCAAAAAAACCAGAAGTGCTCGGCCATGACTTAGAAGCTCTGAAAAAAGCAAAGCTAAAGTTTATTTATCTGAAAAGCTTGTTGAGAGTTTTCCATGGGTATACATATGCAGACAGGCAGCAAGGTAGGGAGAGAACTGGACTTCTGATTGGCTGCTTCCTACCTGTGTGACCAGAGCCAAGACCACTGCCCTTCTGGGGGCCTCAAGTATTCTCATCTATAAAATGAGAAGTTGAATTTGATGCCCTCTAAGGATCCTTTCAGCTCTAAATCTAGGATTTTCAGATATCTGGATTGAGAAGAAACGAAATGCAAAGGTAGTCCATTAGAGAGAGAGAGATTTATGGAGAGCATTTAAGGTATTTCACAGAGAAATGTTAACCTGCAACATAATGACTCCCCACTTGTCTCTTGGGCATGTCTGTAGCTCTGAATATATCCCTAACAACCTGTCTCCCAGGCTGGCACTCCTCCGTGGGCATCCTTAGAATGGCATACTTGGGGTCACATCAGTTGGAAGGGACTGGCAGGGCGCTGAGATAGCTTAGCCAGAAAGATGCACCTTTGGTGGGAAAAGGGACACAGGTAAACCTGTTACCAATGAACTCTAACTCTGGCTGAGGTGTGCCTGGCTGGCTCAGTGGGCCAAGGCTCCCACTAGGTTTTGCCATTCCAGCTTCCTGACAATCTTCCTCCTCCCCTTCCTTGCCAATCTAAATTAGAGCCTTTCTTCAAGGCACAGGTCAAGCTCTAAGCCCTCTCCACCCCAGTCATCCCTACATGACCTCACCCTCCCTTGAATGCCCAGAACGATCTCTGTCTTTACTCATTTGGCACTTAGAGCACACAGCCTTCTTTGGTGTCTTCACATCCTTTTAATGGCCTGCTTGCCCAACTGGGTTGTAAGCCCCTGGGGGGATGATCCAGGTAGCTCAGGAAGTTGTTCTAAGACCAGGCTGTCCTATCCCTTTTTGTAGCCTCTAAATCTAGAGCACAGCACCATGTGTGCAGGAAGCACACGATAAATATTTGTGGATGAGAATGATAATCACAGGGCACTGGAGAGTTCTTTTTATAGAACAAGCCCTGGCATGGCACATGTTGATGTGCATGTGAAGCTTTCATCCGGGTTGTTCATTAACAAAAGAAGATCTTAAGCCACACATGCTGAGGCAGATTATGGTAGACTGCCAGGCTGGGAGACGGTGACCCAGTTCAAATCCCAGATCTGCCACTTACTCTATATCCCTGGCCGGATCCCTTGCTTTCTCTGGACCTCAGTTTCCATATCTGTAAAGTGAAGGTTTTAGACTAAATGATCCCCAAGCCCCTTCCAGTTCTAAATCTGTAATCCTGGGTTGGTACAAGAGGGTGGATCCTCAGGGCAAAGCAGTGAACTGTCACTTCAGTAAACCCTAGTCCAGCAGCTGCCCATTCCTGAGTATAATCACAAGGAGAACAATGACAGGAACCCCAAGCCAAAATATGAAGTCTACAGAAGTAGACTTCCCCTGCCTTTCATTTCCAATCATTTGGCATTTTTTGGGGTGTGTTCAGGCTGCTCTCTGGATATAATCTGTCTTTTTTAGCCAGACTAGAAAGTGTCTCTATCTGCTTCCAGATAAATGCTTTTAGGTTTGTAAATAAAGATGGCATGTGTGTGCATTCGTGCAGTGCACACACACACGGCCTTATAATTTACAAACCTCCTTTATAGCCACCTTGAGAGCTAGGTAGGTAGGTAGTAAGTTATTATTCTTCCTTTCCTTTAGAATATGAATTTTTCTGACAAGAATTCAATTCACTGGTTAGGTGAGACGGCCTGTGGTCCAATTGGAACCTCCAAATCTCAATCTTCCCTTAGCTATGGTTTTGTCTGCTTTCCAATTTATGAAATCCATCTTAGGGTCTTCCAATCAAATCCTTTCTTCAGGGAGGGAATGTATAGTGTATAGTGTAATGAAGGCTAAGTATAGTATAAAGTAGGTGTTGTGAACAAATCACTAGACCTGGGTATGAAACCTATCTTTGCCCTGTAGCCACATTTATGTGGCCCAGGCAACCCCTTAGATGTGTCTGAATCTCACTTTCTCTTCCATTAAAGGGAGGGAAGTGGGACTCTATCATCTCTAAAGTGCCAGCAGCTCCAAATCCGAGGATCTCCTCTGGTGGGGATTGCAAAGATAGTATGAAGTGAATGATCCACCCCACCCCTATTTTACAGATGAGGAGACTGAGTTCAGGCAGGGGAAGTGAATTGTTCAGGGTAACACAGGTAGCTGGAGGGAGGTGGGAACTTCAGTGATTTGGGTCCCAGCCTGGATATTCTTCTCATTGCCCATGGTTGCTGAGGAGGATACAGAAGGTAGTGCAAAAAGAGTATAGCTACCTTGGATTTGCTTTTTTGGTCTTGGGGTGAACTTGTTCATACATTTATTGAGAACCTAACAAGTACATAATGGTAAGAGAGCAGACACAGTGGGGAACCTAGTTGGGAAGACCAGATTTAGCCAAGAGATGCCAAATAAGCAGTCTACTTGCAGTTTAGATAAGGGGAAATTCAATAGGGATTGGGCTAGTTGGGGGCAGCTTTGTGGAACACATGATACTTCATATATGAGATTTGGACAGATGGAAGAAAGGAATTGAATAGGCAGCTTTGGGAAGCAATGGGATCTCTTTATCACTGGCAATCTTGAAGTAGAGCAAATGTTCTTAAGCCGGGGTCCACAGACCCCTTAGTATAGATTTCAAGGGGTCTGTAAAACTGAATGAAAAAACCCAGTAGTCTTGATGTCAATATAACTGGCTTCCTTTGTAATTCTATGTATTTTATGTATTTAAAGACATTATTCTATGGGGTTCATAGATTTTGCTGGACTTCCCATGGGGTCCATGACATAAACAAGGTTAAGAAATCCTGATAAAGAACCTAGATGACCACTCGCTGGAGATGCTTGGTCACACAAAGAGCAGATTCCTGCTTGGGTACAGATCTTGGAGGTCTGAGATACTGTCCAACTGTACAATTCTGTGATGGGAGATGGGAGCTGTAGGCAAGGGGTGCAGCTAGAGTTGGGAATGATAGCATGTTTGTAGAACAGGAATAAATTGGGGTAAAGGCTCCATGATGGGAAGTAGGAGGAGATAATATTGGGTTCAGTTTATAGAGGGCCTTGAATGACAGGTAAGGATTCTGACTCCTTCAGTGAATTTTGTGTTAAGTGATTGGGAATTTTCCCTCCAGAAAAATGTGCTGATGTTTGATAGAGTTTGGAAATTTTGGTATTTTTTTCTTGCTGAAGGTTGTCTGGTGAGTCTATGAAAATATACATGAATATTATACTTAATAAACTTCTTCAAAGGGTGCCAAATAGAATCTTTTGAAAATAAGGAAACAAGGGTGGCTAGGCAGCGCAGTGAGTAAAGCGCTGGCCCCGGAGTCGGGAGGACCTGAGTTTGGTTCTGGCCTCAGACACTTAACACCCACACACACACACACACAAAACTAGCCATGTAACCTTGGGCAAGTTACTTAACCCCAACTGCCCTCCAAAAGGCAAAAAAAAAAAAAAAGTAGTAGAACACCAACACAATAAGCCTGTTGTGAGATTGTGAGATCTGAGTTCTAATCCCAGTCCTGCCACTCAATAGCTGTGTGGCCTTGGTAAATTATTTACCCTCTCTGTGCTTTGGTTTCTTGATTTGTAAAATGAGGGCAAAGGCCTAATTAATGTCTCAGGCCCATTCTACCTCTGATGATCTATCTTAATGTCACTGAGTCAGGGACTCCCTGATTCCCCAGTCACTCCTTACTCCAGTCAATGGCTCCCTGGTGTCCTGGATGAGTTCATATGCTTCTGTGAGGTCTGGGGGACCAGAGCTCTTCAGTTTCCTTAGTCTGCCTTTGGTTTCTCTGCATCTTCACCTCAGGGACTAATCTAACCTCACAGAATGAGATGACTTTCAAGGAAACAGACTGGAACTCTGCATGGTGGGCCTTACAAAGTCCAGTCTGAAGAGTCACAGAATCTGGGACCTACTCCTCACAAAACATGGAAAATGTGTCTACTAGTGAGCCCAGTAATTAGAACTATTCTAACATGATGACTTAGAATTCTTCAAAGAGAGAGGCCCTTTGAAAATTTCCTTTTGAATTAGTACACCAATTTAAACTTTAAACAAAGCTGACTTTGCGTTAGAAGATTAGAATGTGTAAGGGAGATAGAAGAGTAAAGGAAAATCAAAAGTCAGATGCAGCACAAACTAACCTTCCCACACCCAAATGTCAGTAAGTTTATGAGGCTGCCCAATAGTGGAATCATTGAAGGGTGACTTTCAGATAATGGCAAGGGCTGCTACTTCTCTCACGCAGGTGTCCCAATTCAGATTACAGAACTCTCATCTAAAGTGAATATTTAAATAAACTCTGAGATGGGTGATGTCAACAGAAAAAATGTAAAAAGAGCCTTGCCACAGATGCTTAAACAGCTTCTGGCATAGCAAGTATGCATGCTAAAGCCTGGCTGGTTTGAAATGTTAAAAAAGGGGGTGGGGGGAAATGAACTTTGAAATGAGTTGGGTTCAGATTAGCTGATATTTGAATTGAAGACAAATGGCATATCTGGATGTCTGGAAGAAGAGAAGTTGTGTCTGATGGCAACTACCTAGAATAAAGCAGAGCTTACTCAGTGAAGTTCTGCTGCATATGTAAGACTCTAGAGAGATTAATTTGCTTTAAGCCTGAGTAAATGCTCTGAGAAGATGTATTCTGTTTTCTAATCATAGATGAGGGGCAGGAGGAGGAGAAGGGAAGGTCCAAAGACGCAAAGGTTGATTTTTAGCTGGATCTTCAAGCATCAGGCAGGTCAATTTCTATCTCACCTAAAATATTTCTGCCCTTTTGTATCTTAAAAACATAACTAATGCACGAGACGATGAAAAAAAAGAGGAAGCCCAGGCTGTGTGACTCAGTCAGGCCCTACAATGGCTGGCCTCAATCCAAGACTAACAATCCTCTGGATTTCCCTCACCAAAATATAAGCCTGAAGCAGTCTGGGGAGTACAGAGTATAGAAACGTTGTCGATAGCATGGCAAGAAGCAAACAAACAGGACCTTAACAGGGGACAGGTTGAGGAAATCAGAGGCTTGGGAAGGACATTTAGATTTGGGAAGGGGCTCATGGGATTGACCATTTGTCTGATGGCATTAGCCATGAACAAGAAGCAAATTCCCCAAATCTGGTGTCCCTCTCAGTGCAGCAGCTGGCCTCCTAGAAGCGGCCTGTCCAATCAGTTCCCATCAGAACGTTTATTTGAATGTTCTCCTTTCTATGTAAGTAGTATTTCTATTGGAAAAAGGGGAAAGCTTGGGCAGCAGATTCTCTCCCTAACTGGAGAAGTGGCTGCCAGCTTTGCTGTTTCACTGTATAGTTCAGTGACCTACTTTACCAAACCTGAGCTGGGTGGTAAGCAGGACATTTAAGCCACTCTAGTCAGAACAGTATTTCTCAGATTTAAAGAGCCCTTCATATTGAAATGAAAGCTAGTTTCTTCTTGTTTTCTTTTTAGTGAAGGTGGGAGACATCTGGTCACCGTCTTCTCTCTCCCTCCACACATCTGATGACCTCTATTATTTTCCTGCCAGTCCTTGTCTTTAAATAATCTTGGTTTCTTGAACTGCTCCTTCTTAGCTCCATTCTCTCATCCTTTAGCCATTTTGGTGGGTGCCCTCCAAATCTCTTATAAATTATTTTTTGCTGTTGCTAATAATCTGTGGAAATCTGAACTGTATAGTTTGACCAGCCCTGAATAGATACTAACAGAAGTTTATTCTGTTTTTTTTTTTTTAAGGAATTCAATCACATGATTATTTCAGTCCTCTCATCCTAACTCTGTAAAGTGTATTCTTTCATATAAAAGCAGCTGATCCATCAACAAATATTTTATCTTGAAGCCCTGGGTTAATCTCTAATAGGTTTTAAAAGATGAAAAAACAGATGGTGAATAAAACACAGATTTTTTCAAATGCTATCAAGTTGATTGGTGCACACTGGTCCAGTTGTTGAGGTCTAGGAGTGCTAGGAATCTCAAAATCCAAGGGCAAAAGGCACAGGTTCTGCCTTGAAAGAATTCAACTCAAGCCTTCTTTCAGTCAGAGACAAAGTTCATTAAAACACCAGTTGAGGTGGGCAAGATTTTAAGAATCTGAGCTATTTGTGACACTAATAACAAATGGGCCAGACTATTAAGGAATCTGAACAATTTAATGGGGGGTGGGAGGGCAAGATGGACCTTACATATAGAAAGACTGTGGGAAGATTTTGGTCAATAGCTTGGGGTGACAGGTAATAGAGAAGGGGTCTAGATGGATCCAAGGAGTGGTGAAACAGCCTGGGGTGGTCCAGAGGTAAGAGACAATGAAGGGCTGGGCTGGGTTAAGGTATCAGAGAATTGAAGGTCAAAGCCACAATGAAAGGACAGTTAAAAGGGGCATTCTGGGATGAGCCAATGCCTCAGGAGAATGCCAAGGCCAGGTGGGAAAGTTCAGATCCCATCCCTATCCCAGTGAGGTTTGGAAATCAACATTCCAGAGTTCTATCTGATCTTGCTGATAACACTTGAGACAAGCCCCACCAGTAGGGATCACACAACCATAACATTTTAGAGATAGAAGAGACTTGAGCTAAAATTAGCTAGTCCAACTCCTTTGTTTTACAAATGAGAAAAAAACAGAGCTAGTTAATGGCAGAAGTGGGACTAGAACCCAGGTCTCAGATTTCTAGCTCATTCAGTGTTTCTGGCACCTCAGCAATGAAGCCTCTGGAACCTAGCTACAAGGGCACTGCTTGGCCAAAGAATTAATTTACACAACAGTAGTTTTTTATTTGCCTCTCAAGCTGTATTGAAAGGTTATTAACATTCATAAATACAGTTTTTAGGTGTTTTTTTTTTTTTAATTCCTGGAGTTTCAAGCAACGTTTTGCTCTAGGAAATCAAGCGTATTATCCGGTTGGATGGCAATAAAGTGGCCCTAAGCACATGCTGATTGACTGATTAGAAGCAGAATGGGACAGTATTAACTCAGCTATCACTTTATTTTTTAGCTGTGTATGTTAACAAATGCCTCACAAAAAGAGATTCTGGAGGCCTCATTATATGACATGGATTGGGAAGTAGGGTCCTTTACACAAGTGATATTTATGGTTAAATAGTTTGCCCCTTTCAGTTCAAAGCTCTTAAAAAGTTTTAATGATTTTAAATTGGAATCCTTCTAGATGGATGGTATGACAATTTTAAAACGAATATGGAGACCTGGACTGTGATTTCATTGGTATTGGGAGCTAGAAAGAAAGGAAACTGACTCTATGAACAAAGGCAGGCTCCTTCTCTACAACTGAGCTATCTAGCAGTAAAGAGGGGCTGCCCAGGGTCACACAGGCTGCCCCACTATTCCTCCAGTCTCTCAAAAAGGAGAGAACAGATCTGATAGAATATTTTCTTTCATGCCCCAAGGTCATCTTTAGTAAGATCTGGGGGCTTTGGCACCAAAAGGTCTTAGATTGTTATGTTTCTTGAATTCTGGTTGGCTGCTTTTTATGACTGGGGTTTTTTAGGCCTCCTCCCTGGTTGTTCTCATTCCTTCCCACTGTCAATGGGCCTGTCTCTCTCTAGCAATGCTTTTCCTCTTTGCTTTCCACAATTTGCTTTCCCTAATTTGTTGGCTCTAATATGCTGTGGCCTAGGAAACCAGATAACCAAACTTGTTAGAACTGTAAACAGTAAGTCAGTTTATAGAAACAGTAACAGGCTCTAGATGGGGCCCTGAGAAGAATAAAGCACAGAAGCTTTGGTGTATGGTTGCTGAGCCATCTTTTTGGCCTGCTCAGGTAATTTTTGCTTATTTTCTGGCTCTTGGCCATGTTCATAATGGCTGAAGTTAAGAACCAAGTGATTTCTGGGTAAGGCATTACAGCAATTTCCTTCTTCCAGAGACATTCACCCTTTGTCTTCCAGAAACATGGAGCCAACTGTTTACCTGGGTTTACTTTCTTTCTATTTAACATCACAGAACATCTCCAATCACTTATCCTGGGCAGCATATTGTGTTAGGAGGAAGAAAGAAAATTTTGTTAAGACAATAGTCCCCATAGCAATTTACTAGATAAAAGCCAGCAGGTTTATCTTGGGAATTGGTAAGTGGCATTAAGAGTGAGATCTTCCTAACTAGGGTTCCTTCCTAGGTAAGGAGTTTCTGGAAAGAATGCCCCCAGTGGGTATGGAACAGAATCTACACTTTTTTTCTCTCTTCTAAAAGAAACAGCAGCCAGTTTAGAGGCTCTGATCGGCAACAACACCAGGAAGCTCCACTTCCCATTTCTGCCTTTGATGCATACAGATCCAGGGGGAGAAATACTGAAAATCTGTACTCTTGTTTTATTTTTTTCTCTGTTCGTTAGTTAAAGGGACTTGCATTTCCAACATTTTCTGTGGTGTAATGTGACTCCCTTACTTAGGTATTACCCAATCCAGGAAGAGGAAAACCTCAGATGGAGAAAACCAGCATGAC
Source organism: Petaurus breviceps papuanus (assembly GCF_028583685.1). Lineage (NCBI taxonomy): Eukaryota > Metazoa > Chordata > Mammalia > Diprotodontia > Petauridae > Petaurus > Petaurus breviceps. The sequence goes on from NW_027185798.1 coordinate 15,932,533, forward strand.
ACTCATTGACAGTGAACCACACAGAAGCACTGTCACTGCAAAGGGCCAGACACAGCCCACAGTGGAAGCCAGGAAGCAGCTCAGAAGGCAGAGACACCCCCTCCCCCTCTCCTTAGCTCTTGATTCTTCCTGCTTAGCTTTTCATTTAAAAAAAAAAAAGGTCAAGAAAGCAGTGTGAAGGTCAGAACAGGCTGGTGAGGGTTTTTCAGTAGATGGTTCTAGAGCATGTGCTGAGCTTTTGGAAAAGCGATTGATGCTGTGAAGTTTAAAGAGTATTTGTTCTCCTTGAAGGATCAGAGCCACTGACATCCATGTAGGGCTTTCGGTTTTACCACAGGCTTTACAGACATTCCTCCTCAGAACTGTGACTTCAGTTTGTAGATAGCTCCCAACTAAAGACAGGCCTCTAACAAGGAAAACCTGAAAACACTCTGTAGCTCATCTTAGAGAGTTGCTTGGAGGATGGCCCTGAGAAAGACTTGCCTGGGATCACTTATGCATAACCAGGCTAGGTGTGTGTGTGAGGCTTGAGCACAGATCTTCCTGTCTTTGAGGTCTGCTCTCTCTCCACCTGGTAATACTGCCTCTCTCACAATAGAGACTTCCTCTCTCTGCCTTGTGTCCTAAAGATAGACCTTAATTGTCAACAGCAGCACTCATGACTTCTGCCTTCAATGGAGGGAGGGAGGTATTAATATCCCCCATTTTATAGATGAGAAAACTGAGTCTCAGAGATTGAAGGACTTTGCTTGTGATCACACAGGTAATGTCAAGGGGCATGATTAGAACCCAGATCTCTCCTGACTCCAAGTCCAGGATCCTTTCCCCTAAACCTATCTATGTGAATAACTTTAAAGTCAAAATACAGATAGACGCTATCAAATTAAGTTTAAATTATGTAACTAAAAAAGAAAATTAACCATTGTTTCAAAATACTAAAAGCTAGGAAGCAATTAAAAAACTTCTAATCCCATTCATTAATTAGCCATTTACACTGCCACTTAATAGGTAAACTATTGAAAATACTTGGGGCGGCTAGGTGGCACAGTGAATAAAGTGCTGGTCCCAGAGTCAGGACGACCCGAGTTTGGTTCCGGCCTCAGACACTTAACACCCACACACACACACAAAAACTAACCATGTAACCTTGGGCAAGTTACTTAACCCCAATTGCCCTCCACAAAGCAAAAAAAAAAAAATACTTGAGCATAGTTAGGAGGATTCTATAAATCCAGGAATCCAATTACCTACTGCCAACGTGGCGATGAGCCGCTTCTGAACCAAGCTCAGACGCTCCTCAGAGAAGAGGTGCTGTCTGTCACTGGGTCTGACCTCAAAGCCCTCTCAGACTGCACAGTAGGGCTGGCCAGACCAGGAGCTGCTTTGGCACTGGCATGGCCTCTGAGAACCAGCCTCATGGACACACCACCATGAGACACTGGGTCAGGTAATTCCAATAAGAATAACACTGTATCATCTCATCACCAGGCTGGCTGCAGGGTGTGGAACCGTCTGTTCAAGTTACTCTCAGGCAGTGCCCAGTGAGCAAACAGAAGACGAATGAGCAGGTCTGAGTGAAACCATAGGGAGTTGAAAAGCTGAAGGATTCAAGTGAGATGGTCCGCATCTTATGTTATAAGCAACTATTTTGTCCCCCAGTGCATTACTTTATCTTTTTTTTTCAATAGGATTTCTACATTGTTGAAGAGACATTACCTGTGGTCAATAATTGTTACACTGGAGGGTGGAATCCCCAAAACATCACAGCTCTGCAAAAGTTCTCTCTTACGAATGGCCCCTTGATTGTAGTAATTGCCTAGGGATGACAAATAAATCAAGGGCGGGTTTGTATAACACTAGACATAGAGGGTGGCTCCCAGGCCATCTCTGTGATCCTGACAGAAGACAAAGTTCAGAGCAAGGGCAACGGTTACACAGCACACCGCACTGTGACTCTGTGACAAGGCAAGCCCCTTGACTTTCTGGAGTATGTTTCCTTGAATATGAAACAGGGATGCTTCTTCATTTTCTGTCTTAGAATGGATTGGATGAGGAAATACTTCTAACTATGTAATAAAAGATAAAAGTAAGCAATCTCAAAAGCGAGGTATTGCAGACTATTTCACACCTGCTTCTGGTGACAATAACTTTAGTTGACTATACATATATGCTTGAGTGGACACACACGCACGCACACACACACACTGTATCCATTTTGTAAAAGGCATTCTCATCAGCCTGTAGCGGACAGAAAGGTGGCCTCCAAACCAATGACCCAGGTTTTAGCTCTGCCTCCGATACAGGTTAGCTGTGTGAAGACTCCCTACGTTTCAGAGGTATTGTTGGCAAGTATTGGTAGAAATGGTTTCCCTAGCTGGAAGCTCCCTTTATCCAGTAAGACTGTAAGCCAAGCTCAGTCTCTATCTCCAGGTGTTTACTATTGATTTCTCTCTGTACACAACTCTATGCTAAAGGGCATGTAAGTTCTTTAAGGACTGGGACCCTAGTTTTTGTTTTTCTATCTTCAAAGCAGGGGGTGGGAGGCACTTACTATGTTTGTTGAATTAGTGCACCAATGAGGGTTAGTGAGATCATAGGTTCAAAGATTTAGGTCTAGAAGGGCCCTTAAAGATCAACCCTTATGGTCAGTATATTAGATTCTATGAGGAGACTGTACCTGAAGATAGGCATTAACATCAATGTGGGGTTTATATTTTTTCAACATTCAGAAAATGAAGCCTATTTTTTTTTTGCTTATATCTTAAGACATATCTAAAAACTGCTTCCCATTACAAATACTGTAAAACCTAATTGCTGTTTAAGAATATTCTGTCAGACAGCACAGTACATATTTTTCCTTTAATGATATATGAAAGATTAGATTGATGCTAGTGAAGCCTAGGGCTGCAAAGCCCAAGGCCCTGGGTTAACTACATTGTCAGGACTGGGAGCTCAAGTCAGAAGAGCATGTAGGGAAGGTTACTGTCTATCATTTTCCCTACCCCTTTTCTCTCAGCCAGGAGGCACTGAACTCTTAAAATAATTTTATCTCAGTTTGGGGGAACATGGAGAGTTCAAAAGAAAATACAACATGAAGCAAACTGCACTGAACTCTGGAGAGGAGTGAGCATTAGCAATTCTCTGATAAAAGGCTTAGACAGGATAGGAATTGAGGTTGGCCCATATGATACACTTTGCATAGCACCTAATAGTACCATAAACAATTAGGCAGGAAATAATGGTTTCTGATGAATAAAACTGACTACTCTTTTCAGACATGTTCATTTGTGATCACAAGGAGTCTGATAAAAAGCTACTATTTAAAAACCCAAATATACACTCTTAAGCATCGTGGAATCAAGACCGTTTGGGATTTCATTTCTAATGGCTTTTCCATTTTCTCCTGGGATAGCCTTCATTTCTTCCAACACATGTCTATAATAACAAGTAGCTTGTTCAATTATCAAATTGAACACCCAGCTTTTATTTTTCATCTATGACAGAAAAATCTGGAAATTGCTATAGTGTATGCTGATGGAGGAAAAAATGCAACTACATATTCAAATCAGTTATCAATATTTGGTTGCATTTTTAAGCAACATTTAAAAAAATTCTGTGTTGATTGCATTGTAAATCTTTGTTTTGAAAGAGCTAGAAAAGGTCACCTAGTCCAACCCATTCACATTAGTGGAGAAGCTAGCTTGTCACAACTCAAAGAGCACAAAATTGACAGAATCTGGCTTTCTGTGACAGGGCTGCTTCTTCTCATCAGACTAACACATTACGAACAGCCCCACGGCTCTCTGGGTAAAAACCAGGGATCTTAATAGGGCATAGTGTAATTTAGAAATAGAAACACTATTTGGGTCACTTCTTATCCATAAGACACATGTAAAATTGCTTTTTTAGTTAAAACAAAAATTGTTTGGGAATCTAGCATATATTTTACTGTAACAGGTCATAAAGATACACAACTTCTGAAACCACCACCCACAAGGACTAGAGAGAAGGAAATGATTTCGATGAAAATACCAATTTATGCAATTGTTAATAAGATACACTTTTTTTTTTTAAAGCAATTGGGGTTAAGTAACTTGCTCAAGGTTACACGGCCAGTTATTTCTGGGTGTGGTGCTAAGTATCTGAGCCCAGATTTGATCCCTGGTCTCCTGACTCTGGGGCCGGTGCTCTTCTTCACTGTGCCACCTGGCTGCCCATAAGCTACACTCTTCAGCATTTACAGTATAACAGGAAACATTCCAGAAATCTCTAGATACTATTAGTTAAATAGTTGGGGATGGGGATGAGAGGGAGAAAAGTTGCTGCTTTTGATACTGAGTTGAAATATATAATACAGTTTGAGCACGTGTTGCTAACTTGTGTGTGACCCAACTGTTGTAGATTTCAATTCAATTCACAAGAAAATGAAGATTTTTTTTAAGGTTCTTTATGGAAATTATATTAGATAAGTTGAATGCTCTATGGAATCTGTAAGATGGTGAAGTTAGTTACTTATATTTCAACAAATATCTACTATAGATCTGAGCACCTAAGATCTGGATATTGTTAGGTTCTAAGAATGCTTGTCCCACAGAGGCTAAACATTTATTTCAGAGAGGACACATATGTAAAAAGATTAATAAAACGAGGCAATCAAATGAATGGTAAACAAGGCATATGCTAGCCATGTAAAGTTAATTAACTTTACTGGCACAGTGTAACGTGGTAATACTTGGATGTCAATGTTAGCATAAAGTTATACTATAAAGTCCACAAAAGAATCTATCCATGCATTATCCACGCGCATTACATTTTTAATAATCCACGTCTAACTAGGTATCATGGTCAAAGAAGAAATATGAGGTAATTTAAAAATGTGTCAAAACAAAATACACATTGGAAAATAATAGTCTTTTCCTTGTTTCCTCCCTAACCATCATCATATTCCAAATCCCATTAAGAAATAATTTGGGGGTAACCTTAACATCATTGTTTCAGCCTATCAGCATGGATACTGGAAAGCTGACTCTGCTACTAAAATGATTAAAACCTGATGATTTCCAAAGCCCCTTTCCAGTTCGGAAATGTTTTCTACAGATTCAATCATAAATCCAGGGCTCAACTCTGCACATACATCAAAGGTTTATCTATTTTAAAATTTTGTTTTGTAGTGAACTTCTCAAATTGGTCAGCTATCAGTTTGGAATTTGAAAACATAAATGTTTGAAATGATACCATTTAAATAGTTTTGTTGAACTATTTATTAAACACCTTAATCTGTTTTCAAAGACTTACTATTCTTGAGGATAAACATTCTCATACGGTGCAAATCTGATGTTCAGTCCCATATTCTTATGGCACTTTTGACTTGGTCAATGTGAATAGGTACGAATATAACATCACAACAAAATTTCTCTTATAGTACTGAAATAGACTGACCAACTGATCCGTAATAATTACAACCATATAACCATGGATTACTTCTTTTGGGTGCTCAGGCCACTAACAGAAACCACTGTTCAAGGGATATCTGCTTCAGTCTAAGGATACCTAAGGAGTATAATATTTAATTTGGACAGGTAGGTGTAGTGGCAAGGTCATGGGCTTCAATCATAATTTAGTACCTAATTTACTAACAGTCCTGGGTAATTTCAATTGTATTGACCTCTCCATATATCTGCAAAATGAAGAGGTTGGATTAGATCAGTTGGAAAGTCAAGAAGTATTTATTAAGTGCCTACTATGAGCCAGGTTTTGTTCTAAGCACTGGGGATCTTACAAAAAAAGGGCAAAAACCAGTCTCTGTTCTGGAGGAGTTCTGGGGTATGGGTCCTATGTAGTCTGAATCTATATGAAGAACTATATTTAAGTTTTAAACTTTCATTACTTAATTCAGATTTTTAACTGAGACAGTCAGTCAGTTGGTCAGTTCGAGACACTAGGTTAAGCCTTCCGGGGTTAGAGAGGCTGCTCTCAAGGAGTTATAGGGTGTGTGCCCTGTGGCATCCAAATCCATAAGGCAAATTTAGCTTTAAACTTTCATGACTTCACCAGACTTTGCATTGAGTACAGAAGCATTGACACAATGTATCTCCCATCAAAGGGACGTGGATACATTTAAAGACTCCCAGGTTTCACAGAAGCTTGTTTTTCATACTTGGTATAACCACAAGTGGGGCGGTATCTGTACATACACATACACGTGTACTTGATGAGGGCCTCTGGCTGGACTGATCCTTTTCCAGCTCTAGCCTCTTCACTGGGACATAAATTCCCCAAGGAGGTGGCTCATCCAAAGGCGGCCTTGGACCCCCTCCCCAGGAGTGGCGAGCGTGCGGAGGCGACCAGGGCTTGGGGGCCCTACAATGAACAAGGCCGAACAAGACAGGCTCCAGTGCACACACTTTATTACGGGGCACTCGCCCCGGTACTCCGCCGTGTCCCCAGCTCCCGCTCCCACCCCCCCTCACTCTGTGGACGCCCCTGCCCGCCCGGGGTCTCCTACCTGCGGAGAAGCAGAGCAGGGAGACCCGGTACCTCAGCCGGGTCAGGCCCAGGAGCGTGGGGGCAAAGAACATAGCCTCGTCGTCTGGGTGCGCGGTCAACAGCAGGGCCCTGCTCCCGGACCCCTCCCGAACCGGCTCCCCGCCCACGCCCCGCGTCCGCCCCGCGCAGCTCCAGCCCCAAGCCCAGAGCAGCCACAGACCAAGGCCGGCCAAGGTGGCCAGCAGCACCGCTGCCAGCACCACCATGGCGACGCCGGCTGCCGGAAGAGACCCGCCGGAAACTGGGTTCCCGTAGAGCGAGTTCCGGCAGTCCGCCAGTGCGCCTGCGCAGAGCGTCCCTCGCTGCGCGCGCCCAGCAGGTGTCAGTTTCTCCGGTCCCGCCCCACCCCGCCCAGCAGGGCAAGCAGCCTCGGTCTGAGGCTCCGGGCCGCGCTGCTCTGCCTTCGTTTTAAACCGCTCCGGGTTGCGGCCGCATGCTCTCCTCCGAGCTCCTGGGCAGCCTCCCTCGCTTCTAGCCCTCTCATTGAGCCACCTCCGGGGAGCCTGGCCCCGCCTTCCTCGTCCACCCCTTTCCCTCGGTTTCACAGCAACGTGTTTCCCACTAGACGTGCCGAATGTAGCCCCCTCGTCCCAAGCAGGACCGCCTGGACCGCCGCTCCCTCCTCTTTGTTCCCTTCGAGGCTTCTGTCGGGGACCTACGGTCCCGGGCAGGTCACAGTCAGACCGTTGCTTCCGCCCCTCGGAGCTCGGCCCAATGCGGTCCAGGCAGGCTTCCTCTGGGTCGCATTCACAAGGCGGGCAGGGCTAGGGAGAGGAAAGCATGGTGTGGGCACGGCGTGGGCGCCGGCATTTGCCTGGACGGCCACGCATGGGGCGCTGCCCCCGGAGACCCAGCCTGGGCAAGATGAATGCCCTCGTCCGGGTCGCCGCGTGGCCCTGATCTCGCCCCACAGCCCGACACACGAGCCCAGGGGACAGAGCAGGCCCCCTTGGGGCCCCCGATGGCGACCCCCCCAGGGACCGAGTAGAAGGAGGAATGGGTGGGTAAGCCCCGGGGCAGCCGGGCGCTCCCCACGTGTAGCCACCCCGGAGTGGGGGCAGGGAGAGGGGAGCTGGCAGGTCAGCCCGAGGCCGGCGCCGCGAGCCTGCGGGCATGCGGGAGGGAATGGCAGAGCAAGGGGAGCGGTCCGCTCCTGCTCCGGAAGGGGGTGGGGCCTGGGCGGCGGGGGCGGGGCCGGCGCGGCGACCGGCGCTGGGGGAGGGGCGCACTCAAGATGGCGGCCGCGCTGGCGGAGCAGCAGGGCCCGCGGCGGTGGCGGCGGCGGCAGCGGCGGCAGCGACGACAGCAGCAGCAGGAGCGACAGCAGCAGCAGCGGGGTCCGCAGCCGCGGCGGCGACACGAGTGACAGGCGAGCTCGCGCGACGGCCCCGCCGAGGGGCCGCGGGGAGCCCCCGCCCGCCAGCCGCCCTGCCCCGCCGTGCCCCTGCCCGCCCGCCGCGCCGTCCCTTCGCCCTGCCCCGGCCCCTTGTCCGGGGGGCGCCCCCGCCCGCCACCCCACCTTCGGTGAGTAGGCCCCGCGCCCAGGCGTCGTCTGGGGGCCGCGGGAGCCGCGCGTGCGTGAGGCGGGGCCCCGGGGAGCGGGCCCGGCGGGGCCGGGGCGGGAGGGGGAGCAGCACGTGAAGGACCCGGGTGCCCCTCCCCCCACCCCTTGGCCCCGGCGGGGATGATGCTGCTGACCCCGGGAGTGGGTCCGGGGCGGGGCGCGCCTCCCACCCAACGGACTCCGCCTGGGCGCTGCCCCCGGCCCGCCTCTGGAGAGATACAAAGGCGGCCAGAAACGGCCGAGCTGCCCGGGACCCCCAGACCGGCCCCCTGGCTTTACGGCAGGGGGTAGGGGGGGGGGGGGATTTAGGCGGGGAGGGGTCAGGGATGCCCATGGGGGTCATCGGGACCCACATCCCCTCACTTTGCAGGGAGGGAAACTGAGGCCCCAAGAGGGGCCAAGCACTTGCCCGAGATCACAAAGATCCCAGAATTTTAGAGTGGGAAGAGACCCCGAAGGTCATGCCTTCTGATCAGTCATTTTACAGAGGAGGAAACTGAGTCTGAAGAAGGAAAGGGACTTGCCCAAGGTCACGCAGATAACTAGTTGAAACACGTTTTGAATCTGGTTCCGTAGAATCCCTAGTCCAGCCAGTACCGGCATTTGCTTCTAGGAGTTTTTAGTCTTCAGGATCCAGGGAACGCAGCATGCTCCCTTTTCCCCTTTAAATTTTTGTCTCAGGTCAGTGAGTGCAGCTTCTTCTTTTTTGGATGAGAGAGGAGATTGAGAAACCTACAAATTGAGAAACACAGTTTTGTCTGTTTATGAGAAAAGGATCCGATTAACTGGAAAGGAGTAGAAAGAGTTTAGAAGTATAGATTTGAGTGGAGAGGTGTGGAGTGTCCTGTTTGTGGGCGATGTTTACCAAGAGTATATATACCAAAGATACATGCGTTTCCTCCAGTTGCTCTCAGCCATGAGAGCTTGGCACCTTGAAAGGGCTTCCTCATGAAATGGCAAGGTCCTTGTGTCTGTTTGCAGGGTGCCTTGCATGCAATAAACACTGCAAAGGTTTCTTCAATATAACTCAACTCTGACTCGACTAACTGTTCTAGTTAAGAATCCCACATTTCTTTAGAATTATATTATCAACAGAACTGTCTTCCCATTTATCATTTGTTAATATTTGTTAGTAACATTAATTTACATTCTGCAAAGGTACACTGGTGACCATGGAAGGGACCAAGGCTTTAGAGGGGAGAAAAAGGAAAGTGGTAACTGCCTCGGATTAAATTGCCTGCAGATAGTCACAAAGCATAGAGTTTTCCTGTGTCCAGTATGTTAACATATTCCCAGATTGGTTGGAAGGCTTTATGTTCATTTCGACACTTGTTTGTCGGGGTATTGTGGAATTTTAGGAGAATGAGCTTGGTTCTGGTTGACTACTCCACAGCCAAATGCTCCTGAGCAAGTTACCCAGATCTCTCCTTCTTGTGTTCCTCATTTTTCAGATCATGAGTTGACCCAGATGAAGTTGTTTTCTAGTTCTGCCACTCTGAATCAGTTGAGTGAGTGAGCAAAGTTACAGTTGTAAAATGCCGTCCTTTCCAGGCTGGCCTGTGCTTATCTTTCCAGGCTTCTTGCTCATTGTTCACCTTCACCTGTTCCTGGTTCTGGACAGACTAGGCCATTTGCTGGTTCCCTCTAGACGTTCCACCATCTGCCTCCAGGCCTTTGCACCTTTGCCTCCATTTCCTAGTGCCTTTCAGGATGCCCCTTAAAGGCCACTTTCTCCAAAGGCCTGCCTATCTTGATGTCCCTGGATTGCTGGTGTAGCCCTCCCATTTCTTTATATTTCCTTTGTATATGTTTGCTCTGTAAACCTGTATCTATATGTATCCTCTATATTTTGTATTTATATTTGTTTCTATGTATATAAGTAAACATATTTCTTCCCCAGCCAGAATATAAGATGCTGAAGGGCAGGACTGTGTCATTTTTGTCTCTATCCTTAACACCTGGCACTTGGTAGACAAGTAGATACTTATTGAATATTGAATGAATAAAGCTGAATATAAACATTAGCAACCTGTTTTTTGATGGATTATTAGACATCATTAAAAAATCAGTGTAATTTACTGAAGAAGCGATTCTATTTTAATCTCTTATTTAGTGTATGTAAGATTAAATCCATTGGGAGGCTTGTTTCTTATCCTTTTCTCATCCTTGTGCTATGGTAGTCCCCTTAGTTGCTGTCTCACTAATTATAACAAATGCTTTTAAACATTTGAATTTACACAAAAAAATAACTTTATTGGTGATTTCTAATAGGGATTTTCCATTTTGCTGTGGCTCTAGGGTATGAATGGATTAATTTAACAAACAGGTAGATTCAGATGAAATAGTGAAACCTTAATGCTTTCACCTTATTTCCTTTAGTTACTATGAAAAGCAAGTATATAACATTTGGAGAGAATGTGTGTTCCATTGAAGTATAGTTGGGTGAAAGATTGTTCCAGTGCTAAGAAAATTTAGGACAGATGGGTTTTATGAGGGGGACAGAGGTGGATGGTTCTTCTGTCTATCATCAGGACGGTTACTTGTAAGTGCTTTTAAATTTATTTGATGTTGTTGCCCCCAGTAGAATGGTCAGAGACTTTGGCAGAGTAAGAAATTGATGTAGATGTATTTTCAGGTTATATATTGTTCATTTTTAGTGAATGCATGACTTTACTTCCAGTCTCAAATTATTTTGATTCAGACTGTGGTTGAGGCCTTGGAGGAGGACCTTTGTAGAAAAGTAAAAGAAACAAAATCAATCCTTTGGCCTGTTTGTGTTTGATATGAGTAGCAGTAGAATGGCTTGATATCATAGGGTCATGAATTTGAGTTTGAAGGTCACTTGGCCCAGTGCTCTTATTTGACAGATGAGGAAATTGAGACTGTGAAATTAAAGAACTTGTTCAAGATCAGACCTGGTCACTGAATTGTCCACATTTCTTTTTTTAAGGGTGTGTTATTTAATCGTAAGGAAATGTAGTCTATTTTCTGACTTATACTCAAACCCTTTCCAACTTGGTAGGATCTGCAAAAGCTTGTGTGCTCATGGACATACAGACTTTGAAAACCCCAGCAGAGTAGTTCTTTATCTGTCCTCCAGGGGCATGACTTTAAAAAATAGATATTTTGATAACTGTATTTTAATAGACTTGGTCTGCTTTAATCTTTTGTACATTTTATTTTGTACATTTGTAAACCTTATTTTGAGGAGTCTGTAGGTTTCACCTGACCCTACAAGAGGGCTGTGAGGCATGCAAAAGGTTAAGAATCCTGGCATAAGGTCATCTGCAGACTATGGTTGAAGTGCTGGAATAGGAATAATGTGGGAGAGCAAAAAGAAATACTACCAATATTTTTAGCCTGTTTGTGTCTTATTATGGTAAGTAGCTGTAGTGCTTTGATTTGCTTAATTTTTAACTGCTTTTGTTTATAAGGAAACATTAAATAAAAATGTTGAGGTCACTTGGACCTAGAAAAGTTTGGTTGTGAAATGTCAGGATCACACTATCAAGACTTATTCAACCTAGTATTTAAAATATCCCTTCTTAGACCAAAGAGGCTGTCTGAATTAGACTCTTATTCAAACTATTCATGTGTTTGTACTCCTTGAGTTTTGGCACAGTTAGTAAAAGGATTGTCTGCTTTTGGGGTGGGGGGATTCTGGTTTTACATTTTACAATCTAAATTATTTTATATTGAAATTATTTTTTCTCATACTGTGTAGTGGTCTTGATTTTGGTTGTTGTTCAGTCTTCAGTTGTGTCTTAATTCTTCATGACCCCATTTAGGATTTTCTTGGCAAAGATACTGGAGTGGTTTGTCATTTCTTGCAGTAGTTCAGTTCATTTTACAGATGAGGAAACTGAGGCAGTGTAATGCCAAGCAAAGGCAGCTTCCAAAGGTTCAAAATACCAGCATAGCCGCTTTCCATTTTATTCAGTGACAAATGAAGAACAGAGAAAATCAAAATACAGCATTCACCAAGTGTAATTCAATAATTTCCAAGTACTACTCCACCACTGGGCAGTACATTCATTTAGTCAATCACAAAGACCCTCTTCTCAAATGGAGATTAGTTTCCAATCATAAACAAAGTACATTCATTTGGTCAGTTACAGAGCACAAAAAAGTCAAAAGTTTCCCACCCCTGGATCACAACTGAATTACAATTATCAGTATATCAAGCATCTTCTCCGAAGGGGCAGTGGAGAGCACAAAGGCCATATACCCCTGAGTAACAACAAGGTGAAGATATCTTCACTGCATTGAATACCCAAATGGAGGTCTTTTCTTCATCTTGACACGAGGCAAGTTCTCTGCAATCTCTGTTCCTGGGGAGACAAAGCTTAACAAGGCCACAAGATACATTGCCAGGGTCCTCATTAATTCATTCTCTGTCTGCAGAACAGTCCTAGGACCCCTGAAAACATTAGCAAGACCCTCTTCCAGGATTTCTGTAAACATAACAACAAGAAAATCCTTCTTCAGGGCTTCTGAACGAACAGCAAGGTTCCAGGACCTCTGCAACAACAGCACTGTCCTTCACCAGTGGATGCAATTCATTCTCTATCTGCAGAACAGTCTCTGGACCTCTGAACCTAGAGCAAGGTTCCAGGACCTCTGCAACAACAGCACTGTTCTTCACTAGTGGACAAATCAGGCAAAACAACATCAAAACAGACAGACAAAAGTACCAGCATCACAGCCATGTCTCCTCAGTCCTTGGCAGCTCCAGGTGGCAGCTCTTAAAAGTCCTGGGCAGCTTGAACTGGCCCTCAACAGTCTTCTCTCTCACTGCCTCCACGATGCTTCTTCCAAAAATTCTTCTGCCTCTCTTAATCCACAGCACCAGCTCCTCCCAGTTCAGCCCTCTCTTTTCACATCAACAAGTCCATCCCACAAGAGGGACTCACAAGCTTTGGGTTTTAACACTCAACCCGAAAACTAAGCCAATACAGGGGGATCTTTAAATTCCATTACTATTACAGGCAGACAGGGTCTTGATAAGTAGCAAACAAGATCATGAACTTTATTCTTATTTCCATATAGAAATGCCCGTTTGTAATGTCTACAGTTTAACTTTTTGTTGGTCTTGGATAGTAAAAAGTATTTTTTGATAACAGGCATCTGAATTGGGGAGTCTTAAAGATTTTTCTCTCTTTTTCTTCTTTCTTTTTAAATGAAAAAATTCTGAACTTAAAACACATACAAAAAGATTTCCATATACAGAGAAGAACACAGGAAGAGGATTCTGTAAGAAACCTTAGTCTCCATTTCACTCTGCTTGCTTTAAATGTGTGTGTGTATAATAAATTCTACGTGTTCTTTTCCAAACTGTCTTCTGAATATCCTTCTGTTCTTGTCTCTTGTGTTTTAAAAAAAATTATAGTGGCCATTTGGATGGGGCATCACTATTGCTAACCAAACCCCATTGCCTCTATTAAAAACTAAAGGAAAGAAAAAGAAAGTCCTTTTAACTAATAAATATAGTATAGCAAAATGGATCTACCCAGTGGCCATGAGAGAAACTCGTGTCTGTCCATCATTCCTCCACTCCAGGACTGGGTGTAACTTTGAGGAGAGTTCTGAAGGTTTTTTGATTGTTTTTCCCTACAGTGTTGCTGTCCTTGTATACATTGTTCTCCTGGTTTATTTACTTCATTCTTCTTAGTTCATACTCTTAAGGATTCCTGAAGTAGCTTCTTTCCACAATTCTTATGGCACAGTATAATATTCCATTGCATTCATACACTGCAGTTTGTAGCCATTATCCAATTGTCTGGCAGGCAGTTTGAGATACCTCCCTTAGGGTCTGGTTCTTCTCCACCCCCATCCCATTTTTAATCCATCTTTCAGGATAATGAAGTTTCTTTTACTTGTGACTGTTGCCACTCTGGTATTATTCTCCATCTTAACTCAGCCAAATAAATCCGCACCCCCCCCCCCAGCCTTCCCCCATCTTGAGGGAAAGTTTGAGTTTTCCTCTTGAGTTTGATGTTTTTCTATAACAGATTGTGTATGTTCAGTCCTCTTGTGTGCGTTTCAGATAAGAATGAAGTTCATCTGATGCCTCCTTCCTAAAACATTTCAAAGAGTGAATTTGCTTCTTGTATATTGATATTTTCAAGTAAATATTAAAGTGAAGCAGTTTTCTTTTTTCTTCTTTGCCACTTATCCAGCTAAATAACAGATACCATTTCATGCCATTAAAACGAGTGGAGAGTCTTGTATTTGAAGACACTGGTTTAATAGCCCTGGAAAATTCCTTAGCACAATGGTTCTCAAACTTTTTAGTCTCAAGACCCTATACCTTTTAAAATTGGATATAATCCACTTGAAAATTAGATATAACCCACTTAAATGTAAAACACTTTTGTTTATGTGGATTATTTTCTGATATTTTCCATATTAGAAGTTAAAATGGATACATTTTTAAAATTTTTCCATTGAAAATAGCAAGTTCATTACATGTTAACATAACCTATTTTTATAAAGGATAACTATTTTCTAAAACAAAAGTTTTAGTGAGAAGAATGCATCACTTTACATAGTTTTACAAATCTCTTGAATGTCTGGCTTGGGGTGGGGAACCTGTGACCTAGAGGCCACATGTGGCCCTATAGGTCCTCAAATGTGGCCCTTTGACTGAATCCAAATTTCACAGAACAAAAGTTTGGACTCAGTCAAAGGGCTGCACTTGAGGACCTACAGGGACACAGGTTTCCCACCCTTGGGTCACTCTGGCTTAATAGAAATCACCTAGATTCTCCTATTTGCTTCTTCGTTCAGTTGGCTGCAATGTGGTGTTTTGGTTGAAGTGCATAAAGGAAATCTGGCCTCATATGTAGTTGGAAAAGAGAGAATGTTTTAGTAGGCAAAATACATCTTAGTTCTTGTAAAAATAGTTTTGACCTTCCTCATGATGCCCTGAAAGGGTCTTAGGAACCCTTGGGGAGAGGGGGGTTGGGAAACCATACTTGGAGACCTACTGTGCTAGTGCATGATTATTGAAGATGTACTGTAAGTAGCAGCTTAATGAGTGTAGTTCTTGGAAATCACCAAAAGGCAATTTAAACAGAAAACTATTGGAGTCTTGATGAAATAGAACAAGTATATACACATTATTTATCATAGTGTTTGTATTTTCAGTCAACTGTTATTAGACCTAGTGTTAATTTGTATGCAAAGTATCTTGTATTCATTGATAGAATTCTACAAAACCAAACCAAACCAAAATTAAGTGTGTACCAGAAATATTGCCTCATGCTGTCAGTGATGGGAAATGCCCTTTTAAAATTAAAAAAAAAGTGTCATCCTTGGTAGTATTGATTGTTAAATCCTGTGCTGTATGAATTATGGTTAAAAACATTTTTTAAAGCCAGTTTGTTCTAGCACATGTTCTTATAGCCTAGGATGGCTATTTGTGGAACTCTTGTGGCTCTTTTTCTTTTGTTATTGTTACAGATAAACATCTAATGTATTAAGTGATATCAAGTCAGATCATATCATTGAGTTAGTGTTTCCTGGAAAAGTTGACCTTTAGATAAATATTTTATTTTTAGAGTTCTTGGCTGCTATGAATACCTTGGAGCCTATGGTTGGTTCCACAGAAAATAGCTCTCATCTTTACTCACAGATCCTTTGATTTCTCCTCTCTCATCCACCAGACTCAAAGGTAACCCCCTACAGGCTCTTAGTTTTCTCTTAAGGGCATGCCACGTTTTAGGTGCTGACTAGCAGCAGTATTGAGCATGCTGTCATTTGAACTTGACTTTGGATTGTCTCCTTTTTCTAGTCCCATTTTGAATGAGACTAAGTGTCAGTCATCTAGTTAGTTACATGTGAAATGGTGGAAGCTCGATACTCTACTAAATACCTCCCTGCTCTGACTCTGCTCAGTTCTGGGAGACGTAGAAAGACAGATGAGAGGCCTCCGGTCTCCAAAAAACATACAGTCTAATGGGGATCCAATTTCTACCTAGCCCTAATTCCCGATGAGAAATGTGTGCTCAACAAAGTATGTGGAGAGTTCCCAGAAAGACAGACTCCCTTCCGGCGGGGGTGATGAGGAAAACATTGTTTAGGGAGGAAGAAACATCAGAGCAAGACCTTCCATCAGGAAGATTTCTATTGTTGGAGAATGGAGCAATATCCCAAGATGTATGTAACAGTGTGAGGAAAGGCCAAGACAGAGGTGATTGCCACTCCCATTTCTGTCACTTTTAAGGTTCTCACACCAGCTCTCAGGCACAGAGTAAGAATGTTTTCCCCATTTTACAGGTGAAGAAACAAAGTCATAGAGGTGGAGTGACTTTCTAGGGTTCACAAAACAAATGCCAAGATTAGAATTTGGACCCAGGGCTTCCAGACTCCAAGGCTGATGTTCTCTCCAGTGTACCCCAGCGCCCTTTGTAAGCTCCTAGAACCTGGAGTGGGAAGAGACTTTAAAAATAATCTAGTGGAACTCCCTCTTTGTACAGATGGGGAAACAGGTCCAGAGGGAGGCATTGACTTGGCCCAGGTCACTCACACTCGTAAAAGTAATAGGACCAAGATGCTAACCCAAGGCTGCTGACTCTAAATCCAGTTATCTTTGTGCTTTGAGAAATGGTGAATAAATCAGTGTGACTCATTTACTTCAACTGAGGGCAGCAAAGTGGCACAGTGGATAGAGTGCCAAGCCTGAAGGCAAGAAGGCTCTTCTTCCTAAGTTCAGATCTGGCCTCAGATTCTGACTAGCTGTCATTAACTACCATTAACTTTACTGTGTTTGCCTCAGTTTCCTCATCTCTCAAACAAGCTGGAGAAGGAAATGGAAAAGCACTGCTGGGGTCCCAGAAGGGGGGGACAGGACTGAAACACTCACTCAGGTGATCAATCTAACTATCACCTATGCCCCCCCATAGTTTAGAGTACAGAAGAAGTTCGGATAAGCCTGAGGGCAGAGGGTGCACACACACAGATTCACAGAAGTTTTCATCCAAAGGAAGCCCGCAGGAGCATGTTTTGATAAGGGTGTGCATTTCCCTGTCAGGGACTTCTGGTGCCCATTATAAGTGTCTTCTTTTGCAAGGAGTTACAGGTGGGCCTTGACTTGTGTCACACTGTCCTGAAAATTTGTTTTTAAATAGGATTTAAAAAGTTGTATTTTATATTTATATATATATATACATATATGCACGTTCACAGTAAATATTAGTAAACGTGATCAAAACAAATATAAGCTATAGCAACTAAAATTCTCAGATTTAAGCTGTGTCCATTTTTGTTAAAATTGACAGAAAGTACTCTTAACAGAATAAAAACCCCAACCCATTAGGAGCATGATATCTAAAAGGTTTGGATTTTTAAAACATCAAATTAAATAACTTCTTTAAAAGGGATTATCTTTTGTTTTACATCGCCTTCCTTTCTGAATATCTCTTCCCCACCCAATGGTTTGATTTGAAAAAAAAAATACAAAAGAGAAAACAAATGGGTTAGCAAAATTAATCAATACCTCGACCACGTCTGATAGTATATACAGTGCTCTATAGCTGTAGTCCCCCTTCTCTGCAAAGAAGAGGACAGGTGCGTTTTCTCATCTATTCCCTCTGGCCAAATCTGGTCATTATCATCACCTAGCATTCAGTTTCCTTTTTTTTCCTCTTTCCATCGAGATAGCAAGGTGGCATCCTGGATAGAGGGTCTGATTGGGATTGCTCCAGTCCTGACTTAGACACTGTGACCCTGAGCAGGAACAAGCACTTACTGGCACTTAACATGTGCTGGGCACACAAGAATAGTCTCTGGTTTAAAAAAAACTCACAGTCTAATGGAAGAAACAATATGCAGACAACTATTTACAAACAAGATGTGCATGGGATAAATTGGAAATAATTCACAGAAGGAAGACACTGAGATTGGTGAAGACTTCTAGCAGAAGAAGGATTTTAGCTGAAGGAAGCCAGGGAAGCTATAGGAGGTGAGATAGAGGAGGGAGGATGAGTATTCCAGGAATGGGGAATAGTCAGGAAAAATTCCTGGAGGTGAGAGATGGGATGTTGGGTGAAAAGATCACCAAGAAAGATTATCAGAATGGGGACCAAACAGCCTTGGAAAACACCTACTTTGAAGGGGTCTAATAGAGGCTAAATTCAAGGAGAATTCGGTATCTTGGAAAACAGGAGCAGAGAGGATCAAGGATTGTCAGAGGATGATGTGGCCTAACTAACTAGGCCATTGGATGGATGGTAGGAAAAGAACTGGGAGACTGCTTTAAGAACCAGAAAGGGTAGTCCTGGTTCAGCTGCTACTTGGCTTTGCAGCATTGGGTTTTCCTCATTTATCATCATGTTTTCCTTATTTATAAAATAAAGGGGTAGACTTAGATGCTTGTCCAGGTGCCTTTCACCCCCAGCAGTCAATGTTTCTGTATTTGTGTGTAGTTGGCAGTACCGTGGTCTTGGAGTGGCCTTTCAGTGGAGCCCTGAGGACAAAAAACAGATCATTAGAGATAGAGGCATGAGTGGAGGGTAAGCAGATAAAGGGAGGGATTGTCCATGTCTTTTTTCCTAGAATTTTGGGAGGAAAGGGAAGAAAGACAGTGGTGTTTGAAGTATATGAGAGAGGGTGGGGAGGGGGCGGTGTGGGTGTGAGTAAAATGAAGATACCCGAGACATAGGGCTCCTGCCAGAGGATATGAAGCCAAATGGAGAAGCTGAATTAGGACAGAAAGGATGAATTTAATGTGAAATCAAGGTCTTTTTGGAGGTAAGAGGATAGAGTGGACAAATAACATGTTAGGAAGGGATAATGGGAAGGAAGGGGGGACTTCCTTTTTCTTCTAAGGTGGGAATGACAGAATGGACAAAGATACAGTGAGGTTTGGGGATCAGGGGAGCTCACATCCGACAGCCTGATTTGGGTAGAAGAGGAAGGGAAAGTTAATCTAAGACTGAAGAAAGTTACTAGGGCTGAGTTTAGTTAAAACCTTGGTGGTGGTAGTGTTTTTTGTTTTGTTTTGTTTGTAATTGGTGAATTATTGATTCATAGCAGTGATTTTGATTACTTTTTCTAGAAGTTTGGCAGTGAAAGGGAGAAGAGATGGGATTGTAGATTTTGGTTTGAACATTAGAAAACTGTCTCTTATAATTAGATTTTTCAATTTTTATTTCTGACGGTTGATTCTTCTAATATGCCATGATGTATCCTAGTGTAAAATGAATTAATTAGTACTAATGAATGAATGAAAAAATTTGTCATTAGAGTTATCTAAAGAAAATAATGATATTGATTGTAAAACCTTTGTTCTTTTTAGGCATGTAAAGAGAATCCCTGGGCCAACTGAACATAGATATTTTTATGAGATTGAGTCTTTAAGCTGGTACTGTTGGGCCTTCTCTGTGTTCTACATGTAGGGTTGTGGTTTAAGCTCTTTCTTTTTTGTGGCTTTTTACCACCAACACCACCACCACCCCTTTGTAAGACTCAGTTTGATACTTGACAGAAAACTTACATATTCATGATACCAACTTGCTTGTCCTTTTCGCCAGCATCCCACACCTTTCTCCCTTAGTACACTTTTTTTTTTTTTGCTTTTAAGCAATCGGTGTTAAGTAACTTGCTCAAGGTTACAAGGCCAGTTATTTCTGGGTGTGGTGCTGAGTGTCTGAGCCCGGGATTCGATCTCCAGGTCGTCCCAACACTGGAGCTGGTGCTCTTTACTCGCTGAGCCACCTGGCCGCCCCTAAGCAATTGGGGTTAAGTAACTTGCTCAAGGTTACACGGCCAGGTGTTTCTGGGTGGGTGCTAAGTGTCTGAGCCCAGGATTCGATCTCCAGGTCTTCTCAACACTGGAGCCGGTGCTCTTACTCGCTGTGCTACCTGGCCGCCCCTTAGTACACTTCTTACTAATACTAGCTTGCATATCTTGAGTGCTTTATACTTTTTAAAGCACATGGATGTATATGGTCTCATTTGATCTGCAGAACACTGTAATATGAGGTTGAGAAAGTCTAGGCTCATTAGCCCCATTGACCAGAAGAGGTGAAGGGACTATCCAAGTTCATTGCTAAGTAGAGATAGAGCTGAAGCTTGAACCCAGGTCACTTGTGCCACCCCTGGATATGGCATCTGTCATATTAGGTATATTATGTTTGGCCTAATTACCTGAAGTAGTCTCTGTTATTATGTAAGGTCTCATTTTAGGTTCACTAGCCACTGTTAATGAGTCCTTCAAATTTGTGTTTGATAGTTGAAATTTAAAAATTCTATATGTGTTGTGCTCTGTGAGTGCCAAAGGAGGGGAGCAGAGGTGTAGATTATACAAAAGGCATTCATTTAGCTTTGGAATATATTTTGTACCCATTTAACTGATCAAAAATTACTTAAATATTACAAAACTATAGTGAAGATTTATTCTGGGAGCTTAAAAGTGGTCTAGCTTTCCTTGTCCATGTATCTTCCCTGCCTCTAACATAGACACACAATCACAATGTTACCTTAGAATCACAGAGTAGAGGTAGATTTCCTCAACTCTTTCCGGGTCACTCAGTCCAGATTGAGGAGATAGATATTTTTGTTTAAACTGAGAAGTTGATACTGTCAAACAAATTGAAAACCAGAGTTCCCATATCAATCTTTCCAAAAAAAGGAGAAAAATATTTCATTTTATTGCAAAAGAAAACTTTGATAGTTTCAAATTAGTAAAAATTTCTGAGTTTTACAAGACGAGAATTCACTCAGAATGATACTGTTTGACCTCAATTTCTGGAGCCCAAACTAGGGCAAGGTCAGGAGAACTGATCTAGTTTTGGATCATGATCTGGCCTACAAAGACCTTAGGAGATTGGTGGTTTGGTGGATTTTAGCCTGGTGTTCAGGAACTTTTCCATATAATTGGTTTCCCTTATAATTTTATATGTTCTGTTTATTTAAAAACATTATGAGAAGGGTCCATGAGCTTTGCCTAACTGCTCAAGAGGTCCATGACATAAAAATATTCCAAATCTCTATAAGAGTGTGGTTCATTTTGAGCCTGCCTTACTTAAGATGCTTACCTCTGAAATTTCCCCTCTTAAAACCATCTCTAAATGGTGGGGTTTAACTTCATTGCTGGATGGTTCTCTCCTCCCACTAATTCACTTCTAGTAAAACTTGACTATGATATGCAAGCATCAAACTGTTATTTTAATTAGTCCCTTTGTATAGTTTTGTCATTACTATGTACCAGTACCACTTTTAGTAGGTATTTACAACCAGTTTAAAACAATGCCATTTCTCCAGGTGGCTGCTTTAGGAATTAATTAACTCAGATAATAATAATATTTAACATGATGCAGCAAAATCATGATTATTTTTGGTAATGGGGGACTCTGTAGTACTAGCAATCCAGTTTTTGTTATTTCAAAAACTTTTAAAGCAGCAATTTAAAACAAGTGATATTGATGTTCCTTTTTAAAAAAAATTGCTGCCATTTCCTACTGATTTGTCATGTTCCAATAGACCTTTTCCATGTAACAGGTATAGGTAAGAAAAACAATTGGCCATCTCTGCAAGCATCTGCCCCATTTTGCTCCTTTAGGCTTGAGAAGTCTTGGGTGGTAACTGCATTGATTATATTTTAAAGTCTTTTAATGTTTTCCTTTACATCATTATGGTCATCTTGGGAATTGTTCTGTTTCTGCTTGTTTCCCTCTGCTACCAGTTCATGAGTCTCCCACGTTTCTCTGAATTCTTCATGTTTCTCATTCCTTATTGTGCCATTGTATGTCAATACATTTTCTTTGGCCATTCCCCATTTGAGAGGTACATATCTTCTTTCCAGTTCTATGCTACTACCCCCCAAAAATGTTGCTATAAATATGTTTATACATGCCATGTAAGACTTTTCTCATCTTTGTCTTTGGCCTCCTTAGGGTTTATATACCTAATAAATATATTGCTGTTATCAAAGGGTATATAGATTTTTAGTGACTTTTTGAATATCATTGTAAATTGTTCACCAGAGACCAATTTACAACATTGCTAGAAAAACTTTCCTGTGTTTACATTCCCAAAGCCCTCCCCTCTTCACCATGTTTGTCTTTTGTCATCTTTGGCAACTTGATTAATGGCATGTGATAAGACCTTACAGTTTTTAATTTACATTTGTCTTATTAGTGATTTGTAATTTTTTTTTCAAATGTTTGTTAATAGTTTAGACTTTTCTTGTTTGCATATTTTGGCTATTAGGAAATAGTACTTGTTTTTATATATTTAGGTCAGGTCTCTATGTACCTTGTATATCAGGACTTTATGAAAGGGATTTACTGCAAATATTTTTCCCAGTTAACTGCTTCTCTTTTCAATTTGGTTATATTGTCTATGTTCATACAAAAGTTTTTCAATTTTATGTAATTAAAATTTTCTCTTTTGATCATTTTTATCTTTAGTTTAGTTTAGAATTCTCTCCCTTGTCATAGTTGTGTAAGATATATATTCTATTCTCATTTGGTTTTTAAATGATTGTGACCTTTTATATTTAGATCAGGTATTCATTTGAATCGTATTATGGCGCATGTTGCAAAATGTGGTTGGTCTAAGTTCTGCCAAACTGCTTTCCATATCACTTACCAGTTTTTGTCTAACAGGGAGGCTGTACCCCAGTAATTGGTGTTAGTGATCACCAGGCTGCTGTGTTTGATTGCTTCGGGGTCTTCCTTCCCTACTCTGTTCTATTTTATCAGCTCTTTTGTTTTTTAACTTGTTCTGGTTTTTATGTTTACTGCTTTATAACATTACTTTAAAATCTGGTAGTGTTAGGCCCATTTCATTCTTTCTTTAAAAAATATTTCTCTTGAGATTCTTTATCTTTTCTTTCTCTTGCCAAATTATGTTATTTGCCAAATTCTATAAAGTGATTTCTTGGTTAAATGTCTTACGTTATTAGAGTACTATTATTATTTTTATTTTATTGACATGACTCAACTATAAACATTAATCTCCCTCCAGTTATTTAAGACTTCCTTTATTTTTGTGGAGTGTTTTTATGGCAAATTTTGAGTACATCTTAGTAGATTCACTCCCAGATATTGTATGCAAGTTGAATTTTTCTATTTCCTCATTCTGAGTTTTGTTATCTATAGATAGGTGATTTTTTTTGTGGGATTATTTTGTATTCTTTTCTTCTACTGAAGTTAGTAATTGTTTCAATTAATTTTTTTAATTGAACCTCTTGGTTCTCTAAATAAAATATCATATAATATCTACAAAAAGATATACAGTCAGTCTTCAACTTTCTTGGATATAACATTCCTGGAAAATTACATGAAAGTAAAAAATGCAAATGTGGATGTATTACATCTCTGAAAGGTTTGGTTCCTGTGACCATGAAAAGCTGCAATCTTTCACTAGAAAACATACTTTTCCAAATACAGTTCTTTATTTCAAAACATTAATTCTGATAATATACACTTTTTGCTAGCACAGTAACCATGAAATAACTCATAAAATGAGATATGCAAAATACAATTGGGAACATGTAAAAAAAAATATATATATATATATACATTATTTTTTTCTTTTTGGAGGGGGGAAGGCAGAGCAACTGGGGTTAAGTGACTTGCCCAAGGTCACATGGCTAGCAAGTGTCAAGTGTCTGAGGTCAGATTTGAACTCAGTTCCTTCTGACTCCAGGGCCGGTGCTCTATTCACTGTGCCGCCTAGCCACCCCCAAAATATTTTTTCTTGCTAGTAACTCAATAGAATTCTCTGACCTTTGATGCTGACATCTCAATTAAAAAATCATTTATTTCAGGCAATATTCACTTTTCATAACACATGAAATCTACTGTCCCATAAATACTGTACAGCAAATAAAATTCTTTTTTTTTTGCTTTTTGGAGGGGCAGTTGGGGTTAAGTGACTTGCCCAAGGTCATACGGCTAGTTTTTGTGTTAAGTGTCTGAGACCAGATTTGAACTCAGGTCTTCCTGACTCCAGGGCTGGTGCTGTATTCACTGTGCCACCTAGCTGCCCCCAGCAAATAAAATTCTTAAAACTAAAACTTTTTGACCTGAATCTTACCTTCTGCTGTGTTAGATGTTAGTATGAGAGTTGTACTGTATACTACCCTATCAAAAGCTTCTCTCTCGGTTGTCTTCTAAAAACCAAGGTAGAAGGCACTGGGACCTTAATTGCTGCTGATGGAACACTTCACATCAGTCTCAGCATTACTTCTGACAGTCTGTACTTCATGAGCTGGTGAATGACACTGGAAATTATAAAGGATGTACCCGCTTGAAATAATCTATCAGCAATGTCTGTTTTGTGGACTGAGATTCTTAAGGGTGTTTGGAGTAGGAGAGCATAGCAGAGGGGAGTTGTCATTTAACCTGGAGGCTGCTGATGCCTCGATGTCCCTGGCCAGCTGGTCGTTAGGCCAACAGCTACTACAATTCCAGCATGAAGTTTATCAACACTTTTATTTTCTCACTAAGCCACATTACTGACTTTGCACACTTGAGCTTACAGCCTAAAGGATTTGCAACAACATACTTCGGGGGCATAATTGTAGCATAAAAAGGGTTGTGAGCATCAAGTTGGATATTTATAAAGTGTTACATAGTGCCTGGAACATCATAGGCGCTTAATAAATGTTAGTCCTTGTTACTTATCCTCACTGGGTTTCAATTTTCTCATCTCTAAAATGAGGGGGTTGGATTAGATGGCCTTCCAGTTCTGGAGTTAAGATCCTGTGCATAATATCTTCAGGAGTGATATTGATGTATAACTACCTTTCTATTTTGTCTTTCTCTCTAGTTTGGATGATATTAGTTATTTACCTATAGAAATAATTTTCCATCTTCTTTTTGAGAATCATTTATGTAATATTGGAGCTAATTGTTTTTGAATGATTTATTAATTTCCAAGTCAATCTTTGTTCTGATTTTTTTTTCCTTTTGGGTGTTAATTTTTGTTTTTGTTTAATTTCTTTTTCTGAAATTGAATTTAAACGATCTATTTCTTGGTTTTTTAATGTGTAGGGTTTTTTGGCAAACCTTTTCCCACCTTATTAAAATTTTCAGTTTTGTTGGCACATAATTGTGTAATAGTTTCTAATATTTCTTCATTTGTTGTGAATTTCCTTTCCTTTTTATTTTATTTTAGTAATCTAGTTGTCCTCACCTTTTTTCCTCTTAAAAATCAATAGCTAAGGGGCGGCCAGGTGGCTCAGCGAGTAAGAGTACCGGCTCCAGTGTTGGGACGACCTGGAGATCGAATCCCGGGCTCAGACACTCAGCACCACACCCAGAAATAACTGGCCGTGTAACCTTGAGCAAGTTACGTAACCCCAATTGCTTTAAAAAAAAAATCAATAGCTAATGGTTTTTCTGTTAATCTTTTTAAAGGAATAGTTTTTGTTTTATTTGTTAATTCAGCAGATTATTTTGTTTTTAATGTTATTTACATTCCATCATAGCAAAACAGCCTATTATGAAATGAGTGTTAGGCAGTGGAGAGGTTAAAATTTAGTCTTCACTGGGGCTGAGAGTCAAAAAACTTGGATAATCCTCCAACATCCGGGGGTTGGGGGGAAGTGGGGAACCCACATACAGAGCTGACTATAAATGGGAGCAACTTGATGGACAATAGTGTTGTCACTTCCCTCATTGATGCTGTTAGATAAGCTTGGAGGATATTTTCCATTGTACTCAAGATTTGTGTTTTCTATCTCCATGATAGTAATTCCATTCTTTTAGGTGACATCTGCGTGGATGATGATTAAAATGCACTTTAGCATCTCTGCAGTTCAGTTAAATGATCACTCATAGGTAGTAAGAAGCACAGTGTGTAGTCTTCCGTAGTGTTTATGGTCCTGAGTGATGATTAGAAGAGCCTTTATTGGAATCAGAAATTTTCAACTGGGTTCTGAGCTTGGGTGGTGATAATTCATTTCTGATTTTATTTTCTGGCTTATAAATACAGTCAGAATAAAAGATTTCTTCATTTTTGAAGGGAATAAGAATGTCAGTTACTTTAAAGTGATAAAATGTTATCATTTCTATTTAAGAAAGATATAATTATATTTTGAATCTTGTGGTTCCACTGCAACATTTGTTATATTTTTTTCATTTGCTATAATTTTCTTCATAAAGTGTTAGACATTGTGTATATATTCCTTAAGGGAGATGTTAAGGGTTGTGGAATTGTTCTGACAGAGCAGAATAATGGAAAACATTTTCATTGTTGTATTGATCAGATTGAGAGGTGTAGATGAGCCCTGGGAACATACATATCTTTGATTTGAAGGTGTTCTACCAGAGGGGTGGGGGTGTCTTTCTTAGTCTCATAATTTCTGAGCTTTGATAGGACCACTAGAAAGAGGCAGCAGGAATTTGAACTTTTCTGCTGTGTAGTAAAAGGAAAAAGATTCTAATAATGACTTACTTATATAGCGTTTTAAAGTTTCCTAAGTTCTTTCATGACAGTTATTCTGGGAGGTAGGTAATGTAATAATTAATCCCACTTTATAGCTGAAGAAATGGAGACTCTGAAAGGTGGTACACTTGCCCATTGTAACACAGCAGAAGTGGGATTTGAGTTGGGTGCCTTACTTCGAGTCTGGACATTTCACCAACTACACTGCTGCTTTTCAAAACTAGCTCCATTAGAGAGGATAATTCTTCGTGGGAGGAGTCTTTCTCACCCGTGATATGTTTTAAAGCATCATGAAAGTATGACTGTGGAATCAAAGATAAAAGCTCTCTCCTGAAGTTGGAATGTAATGTTAGTGTTCTGTGTAGTAGTGTCAGTCTGGTTAAATCCTGTTCTCCAATTAGGGAAAATAAATGAACAGTTTTTGGTTTCTGGGCATTGGTCTTCATTATTTGAGGTGCAAGGGCTTGTCTTCTTTGGACTCTGCTGACCTCCCTTACCTAATATTAGCTTTTATAAGGCTAGTGACTTTCATGGATACTTCTGATAACTCTTTATCATAGTCTCCTGCCTGCATTGTTGCAGAATAGTTTTATCCCCTTTTTCAAAAGTTGATATTGTCTGTCAGATCTGTTGTACAGTGATCAGCTTGGCTTTGTTTGGAGGATGCTTTCTAATTTTTGGAGAAATGCTGGATTTCTTCCTCTACCTTGAGCCTTTGATGTAGTTGCTTATTTGAAGAGAACAACTGTTTGTAAAAGGCATTGTTCTTTTCCTAGGTGAAGAGGATTTTTAACTTCTCAAGATAGCACCGATACTTAGTAAATGTCTGCCGGATAAGTAAAGAGAGCTCTGGTCACCTTGAAAATGTGCATCTAGATAATATTTTTGGCTTTATGTAACAACAGTAGGCTAAAAGCTAGGCCTTCCTGGTGAGAGAGAGCTGGAGGAAAGCTGCCATTATTCTTTAACAGTAAGTTTCCTATTATATAGAGCCTAGAAAGGATGAAGATCTTAATTTCTTTATGTGGGAGATTTAAGAAGGAAATAAAATATGAAATTGAGATTGTTGTGCTAGATCATTTGTACACAATTGCAAGAGGCTGATTTTGTATTTGAGAGGAAAAAATGTGAAGCAGGTCATTATCCCTTATACCAGTAACATGTGAATTTAGTTTTAGTACAGTGTGAAGAAGGTATGTTTTTTCTCCCATAAAACCTTGGCCAGCATTGTGTGTGTCAAACGTTTTATTTTTGTTAAATTATCTCATTAATATCTTTTGTTTTGATAGTACTTTCATTTCTGAATCTCTCCCACCATCTCCACTCAGGGAGCCATCCTTTGTAACAAGGAATAAAGAGGGAGAAAGCAGTTCAGTGGAGCTAAGCAGCCACCAGCTACGCCTTCTACAAAAGCCGGCTATGTGCGGCACCTCCATGTCCCCCCTCCCCCCCCTTCCAGGAAAGGAGGGAGGTGCTTTTCTTCCTCTTGTCTTCTGGGCCAGGGTTGGTCACTGTAATTGCACAGCATTTATTTGGTTTGTGTTTTCTCTCCCATTTATATGACAGTAGTCATTGTATGTGTTGTTTTCCTGGTTCTGTTGTCTTCACTCTCCACTGTCTCATATGTTCCCAAGCTTTTCTGAATTCTTAATATTATTTTTTTTTATTGTGACTTAGTAATATTCCATCACATTCATGTACCATGATTTGCTTAGCATTTCTATAATTGATGGGCACCTCCTTTGTTTCCAGTTCTTTGCTGTCACAAAAAGTACAGCCATTAATATCTTGGTGATTATTAAAACTTTCTGTCCTTCCCTCCCAGGGGTATCGCCTAGCAGTCAAATCTCTGGGTTAAAAGCTATGGACATTTTTAGCATTTTTAAAGTTTCTTAGGATGGTTGGACCACTTTACAGCTCTACTAATAATGTATTGATGTGTCATATATTTTCAAATAAAATGTTTCATGAAATCTTCATAAACACCCCAGGCTAATGAGTTGTAGGCATCACAGTCAGCTCTAGTGGTAGGAGGGGCTTCGACAGGACTTTACAGCTCATCTGGTCCAGACTCTTCATCTTAGAGATGAAAAAACTGAGATCCAGCTTTCAGTGTGGGGCAGTAGAAAGGCAGAATACCGTATTTGGAATCTGAGGCCTTGGGCTCCAAATCTGACTCTGCTTCTTACAGTGGGATATTGCTTATTATATAAGCAGCGATAACTGCACCTTCCTCACAGTTGTTGTGAAGGTCAGCGGAGATAGCATTTGTAAAAAGCACTTAACACAACCCCTGGCACATAGTAGGCACTTGATAACAGCTAAAATCTCCCTTCTACAGGAAGCCTGTCCCAACCTTCTGTCATCTCTTTCTTATTTATCCGGTATATGGCTTGCCTGTATAGATTTGTCTGCGTGGTATTTCCCCCCTCCCCCCTTAGATTGTAAACTTCGTGAGGGCAGAGGCTACCTTTTGCCTCTCTTTGTGTTCTCAGTGCTTAGCATCTTCCTGGCATGCAGAAGGCATTTAATAAATGCTTATTGCTTGCTTGTCTGACTAATGGGTCTCTGGGCTTCAGTTTCCTTATCTGCAGATTGAACACCTAAGGTTTTATAGTTTAGAAAAAGCTCTATAGCTCTGATCCTACAGGATCAAAGCTCTAACCAAGCTCTGATCGTACAGGGTCCAAGTGCCTTGTCTGAGGTCACATGGCTTGGAATGACAGGTGAGTTCAGGTACTGAGTCCTGGTTCAATATTCTTTGCCCTCCACTACACGGCCTCCCCTGTCTCATCAAGGCTTCTTGGTCTTTCACTGATAAGTGTGAGCAGAGGAATAGAATGTAAGTTGAAAAGAACTTTCCTTTTGTCACATGGCCCTCATCCCATGGAGGAAATACATAGCTAGGCCAGTTCTAGCTAAGATGTGTTGTAGCCTCGTGGAGAGAAACCTGAATTGGGTTTTAGAAGTAGGTCTGTTACTAACTGCTGTAACTACTACAGTAACTACAGTTACTACTTTAAGCCAAGGATGTTCTCTAGGCCTTGGTTGTCCTTGGTAAATAGGAGATTAACTGGGGGCTGACAGGCCCCTTAGACCTTGAAGATTCCTTGGCAGCCTGATTTTATTATTTTCCTTTGGTCTCAAGGGAGAGGGCTTGGTAGGAAGATGTCAGAGAAAGTGCCTAGCTGTCATTCTGCTTTGCTTTTACAACTTCTCCCAGGCTCTGATTTTGCTTTTGCCAAAAGGATGTGAAAGCGTTAGTAGGGACATACACGTTTGTTGTGTAAAATAAATTAATAGTTCTCAGGGCATTTTACTTTCTTAATTTTGTTTGTTAAAAATCTTATTAATTCACCAGCTACTGATTTGAGTGTTTACTCTGTGTATCATATTGTACTGAGTTTTATGTTAGGGATGAAGAAAAGTACAGAAAAATAAGACATGGTTTCTGCTCTTAAACTTATGAGGTCATTGAGAAAATGACATCTGAAGATTTAGGTAACAATGAAAGACTATAAGTGGGAAATGGGAAGTGAATTTTAAGAAAGCCCATGCAATCGGGAGTAGAGAGGAATGAGAGATCATTGTGGACTCTTGTGGTGACTGAAGCCTTCATATGGAAAGTTGGGCTTGAAGTGAGCCTTGAAAGGTGTGTTGGATTTGACTGGGCCTTCCTGGTAGGGGCACTAAATAGGCCGAGCAGCAAAGGGAGGGAAGCATACTGAGGTAAACAAGCACCAAGACAGTTCTCCAAGGCTCTGAGTTCTTGCAGGCCTGTGCTGGGAGAGGGAACTTTGCTCTTGAGGAACTCCCTAGAGCAAGGAAAGGCTTTCTCCAGACCTGTTCTTGCAGGGTGAATCCCTGGGAGAGAGAACAAGGAGGCAGAATTGTTCCTTGAAGAGAGTTACAGACCCAACTAATGCTGGGTACAAAGTAAAACTGGACATGAGAGGCAGAAACAGGATACTCAGCAGAGTGGTAAGGAAAGCTCTGCAGTGACTTTGGGCATCAGGGAAGGTTTGGCATAGGGAGGGGCTTGGGCCTGAGCTACCTGGAGAGTCAGGCAGCAAGCGTTTCTTAAGAACCTGCTGTGTGCCACTCTCTGTGCTGCCTTTACAGAATTAGCTGACAGGAATCTAGTCTCTGCCCTCAGGGAGCTTATGTACATTCTCTTCAGGGAAGAAAACACCTAGCAGGTATCTAAGTAAAGAAAGTCTGGAGAGAGGGGCGGCCAGGTGGCTCAGCGAGTAAGAGCACCGGCTCCAGTTTTGGGATGACCTGGATCAAATCCGGCCTCAGATACTCAGCACCACACCCGGAAATAACTGGCCGTGTAACCTTGAGCAAGTTACTTAACCCCAATTGCTTAAAAAAAAAAAAAAAAAGAAAGTCTGGAGAGTAATGGAGACCTGTGGGTCCTCCTTAGATGGAGCCATTCAGCCAGAGGGAGAGGCTGCATAGGCCCAGGGTACTTCCAGTGTGAGCTTTGGGCAAGAGGGAGTGTCCAGCAGGAAGAGGATTCT
Organism: Petaurus breviceps papuanus; assembly: GCF_028583685.1. Taxonomy (NCBI): domain Eukaryota; kingdom Metazoa; phylum Chordata; class Mammalia; order Diprotodontia; family Petauridae; genus Petaurus; species Petaurus breviceps. The sequence continues at coordinate 15,963,571 of NW_027185798.1, forward strand.
GGAGCATAGTTAAAAAAAAAAAAGATTTCAGGGGTTGTGAACTATTAAGTTGAGCTTCTGAGTGCTGTCTGATTGGGAGGCTTCATAAAGTTCAGTTGTTTCAGTGAAGTTATTCTCCAAAACCTGTTTGGGAGACTGGGGCCCCCTTTTTGGATTTTTTTTTTCAGAATTGGTCCTTGTACATCCTCAGTGGCAGTAGGTCTTTGGTCTTTTGGGTAGATTTGAGTTTTGTAAATAGATAAAAGTTGTTTTAAGGTCAGTAAAACAAACTGAGTGTAATACTGGTTGTTGTTTTTTTAAAGTGGTGACTGAAATAATAAGCTGTCTTAAGCAAAGGCCCTAACATGTTGTACATCCAAGTGTGGGTTTTATTTCTGGGAGAAGTGGGAGGCTGTCATTGCTTAAGCTTTTGGAATGGCGCATAGAAGGTTTCTTACCGTGACTTAAGAGTGTTCACTTGGATTTCCATGAATGTAGCCTAAGATTCTGCAGAGATTTCTTGTTGAAGCCACAGAAGGCTCCTGGCGACTCGGTCAGGCCTGCATAGCCTCTGCAGTCAGGCCTGTCTGATTCTGTACTACAGAATTTTTTACCTAAATGTAGAACTTTGTATGTTCATCTTGTTGGTTCCAGCCCAGCTCAGCCTGTTGATTACTTAGAACTTTAATTTCACCACCTGTGATATTATTTCCAGATTTGTGTTATCTGAATATTTAATCAGCATGACTTTTATGTTTTCATTGCCAAATTTTTGATGAAAATGTTGCTCAATGAGAGCTGTGAATTGCTCTAAGTCTTCTGGGATGAAGTCTGGAAGTATGCTTTAAAAATGGCTAAAATGGCCATACCCTTTGATCCAGAGATCCTGCTGCTAGTTTATACATCCTGAGGAGCTCACACAGAAAGAAAGGTCTCATGTATAGGAAAATGTCAATAGCAGCAATGTTTATAGTATCAAAGAATTGTTAAGAAAATAAGTGTCCATAGATGAGGAAATGGCTAAACAGACTGTGGTCTGTGAACATAATGGAATATTGTTGCACCCCCACAAAATGAATATGAAGAATTCAGAGAAGCTTGAGAAGACTTTTGAATTGATGCAGAGTGAATTCAACAGGACCAGGAAAACAATATACATGATGACTAGCACAGTGTAAATGGAAAGAACAAAACCCCCTCAAACTGAACACTGTGAATTATAATAATCAAGCTTGGCCCCTGAAAAGAGATGAGAAAATGCACCTCACTTCCTTCACTGCAGAACTGGGTGACTTTGGGTATGGAATATTACATTGGCTGTTAGATTTAATTAACCTTTTTGTTAGTTTTGCTGAACTATTTTCTTTTTCTTTGTTAGAAGGCATGGCTTACTGGGCAGAGGTAAAGGAAGAGATATATTTGGAAATGAAAAACATATAAAAATGTGAAAAGAAAAGTCTAAGGGGTGCTTAGGTACCCCATAGTCTGACACATACTAAGTTCTTAAGAAATACTTGCTGCTTGATTCTCCGTGGAGCCTAGGTGAGGGGCCCTGGCTTCATGTCTAGCCCCAACCCTATCCCCACACCAAACTTTTTCCGATCCCCAAAGCTACTAAGGAATCTTCCCTTCCATGCTCACACTGAGCATTTTGTTTCTACCTCTCCTGGGTCTTGTTTCACTTTGTCTCACAGTATTGGTTGGTGTCTGTAACTCCTTTCTAGGTAGACTTTGTCTAGGAACACACACTTATTACTTCAGTGACTTTCAGAGAGAGACAAAGAAAGAGTATCCAGATATACATGTATATGTATAGGTATGTGTGTTTGTCTCTCTATTTTTTTCCAACTACTAAACTCTTAAGTCTCAAATAACATCTTTTTATTTTTTTAAATCCCAATAATGCCTATTAAGGTATTACCGATAGATTGGTGCTTATTGAAATGAAGTGACATGTTGTAAATTGATCTGTGAGCTCAAGTTTCTGTTGGAAACTAGAATTGTATGTTCTTCTATATATATTCTATATTTATTGACAGATTCCACAGAATGTGGAATGCATGTGTACCTTGATTTACATTTTTAAGTTGATTTTTTTTTTTGCTCTAGAGAATGTTTTAAAAAACATTTGAAAATAATAGGCAGATCCACAAATAATGCTGAGTGACTTTCCTCCATAGCTGAAGTTATTATTAAATCATTTTGAGGGACTTGGAATTCTTGCCTTGAGCTTGTTTGCTTTCTTTTGATCATGTTCTGGTGATCTTCAGACATAACTGTTTTGCTTGGATGTTTAGGCCACAAGAGTCTGTTACATGGTTGGGGTACTTAGGTTAACTGCTGTATCAAATTAGGGATTGTTCTTTTGGAGTGAGCTGACAGACTTCTTAAATGCAAATACATGAAGTCATAATAATAATCTCAAGTACTCCATTTGGTCATATGGTATATATAAAAACAGCCTGAGACCTCATTAATGTTCTGATTACTTTTGTGACTGTAGTATCTTATGAAAGGTTAGAATTTAGGGTTAGGATTTATGGTTTAGTGAAAAGATAACTTGGAGTAGGAGTGGCCTGTTTGTGTGACCCCGAGTGAGTCACTTCTTTGAGCCTCAGTTTCCTCATCTATAAAATGTGTATCAGATACCAGTAGTTCCTGTTTTATAGGATGGTTGTGAGGATCCAAGGAGATCAGAATGGTGAAAGCCCTTGGTTAACTCTTGGGAGATATATGGGTTTAGTTCTCTTCAGCATGGTAGCCTTCTTAATTGTAGCCTCTAGGATAGACACTCAGCTCCCAGTGACTGACATGGAGCAAAACTTGGGCTGCTGAAATTTCTTAGTGCTTTACAAATCTGAATCCAAAGCCTAGTCACTTTAATTCTGCTTTCTGCTCTTATCTTTTCACCACATCAGACCAGGAGAATCAGAGTCAGAATTTTTTTTCCTTTTTTTTTTTGGAAGGCAGTTGGGGTTAAGTAACTTGCCCAAGGTCCCACAGCTAGTTTGTGTGTGTGTGTGTGTGTGTGTGTGGGGGGGGGGTAAGTGTCTGAGTGTCTGAGGCAGGATCTGAACTCAAGTCCTCCTGGCTCCAGGGCTGGCGCTCTACTCACTGTGCCACCTAGCCGCCCCTTAGAGTCAGCATTTTAAGTTTCTGCTATGTACCAGGCACTGGTGATATGAAGATGAAAAGAAAACTTCCCTTGCCTTCAAGGAGCTTATATTTTATTAGTAGAAAATAACATGTACCTAGAATATTTAATTAAAAATGCATATAGAGGGGCGGCCAGGTGGCTCAGCGAGTAAGAGCACTGGCTCCAGTGTCGGGATGATGTGGGGTTCAAATCCGGGCTCAGATACTTAGCACCACACCCAGAAATAACTGGCCGTGTAACCTTGAGCAAGTTACTTAACCCCGATTGCTTAAAAAAAAAATTGGGGGCAGCCAGGTAGCACAGCGAGTAAGAGCACCGGCTCCATTGTCAGGATGACCTGGGGATCAAATCTGGGCTCAGACACTTAGCACCCACCCAGAAACACCTGGCCGTGTAATCTTGAGCAAGTTACTTAACCTCTATTGCTTAGGCGTGGCCAGGTGGCTCATCGAGTAAGAGCACCGGCTCCAGTGTCGGGATGATGTGGGGTTCAAATCTGGGCTCAGATACTCAGCACCACACCCAGAAAGAACTGGCCATGTAACCTTGAGCAAGTTACTTAACCCCGATTGCTTAAAAATAAAAAAGTGCATATAGAGTCATACTTCTTGGACACCATGTTGCCTTGACTCGGACCATCACCTCTACTCTCCTCCCCAGCCACGTACTTTGTTTCTCATGGCTCTGATAGGCCAGTTTTTGCCTTATCTTGCTGGGGCTTGGGTTTCTAGGCCAACTCCCTACACTAGTACCATGCGACCTTATTTATGTGCTTTTTTCCCTTTTCAGCTCTCCTTATGTATTTTCTTCCCTTACTAGAATGTGATCTTCCTGGACTTCAAGGACTCTCTTCCTTGCTTGTATTTGCATATTTGCATCCCTTAGCACCTAGGACAGTGCTTGGCATATAGTACGTACACACAGGTACCCATTTGTCTGCCTGGAGAGATCAGGCAAAACTTTGTGTAGGAAACCAGGGAATTTCATGAGCCAGAAGTGGGGGGAAATGAGAAAAGAATACTGATGTTAGCCCACATTTAGACATTGCTTTCCAGCAGAAGGCATATTCCTTACCTAAGCCTTTTTTTTTTTTAAAGCAATTGGAGTTAAGTAACTTGCTCAAGGTTACAAGGCCAGTTATTTCTGGGTGTGGTGCTAAGTATCTGAGCTTGGATTTGATCCCCAGGTCTTCCTGATACTGGAGCCCATACTCTTACTTGCTGAGCCACCTGGCCGCCCCTAAGCAATTGGGGTTAAGTAACTTGCTCAAGGTTATATGGCCAGGTGTTTCTGGGCGGGTGATAAGTGTCTGAGTCCTTACCTAAGCCTTTTGAGGTAAACTGTGCAAGTATAAAAATCTTGCCCTTTCAGATAGGGAACTCCTGAATGCAGGTAAAAACCTCTGCAACTTAGAACTTGGAACACTAAGGACTCCAGTAAGTGATTGCCCAGATGAACAACCAGTACGTGCAATTGATAGGGTGTACTTGAACCCAGGTCTTTCTGGGTAAAGGTCAGGCTCTCTATCCACTATGCTCTCGTTACTGTCTCTCTTGCCATTTTATGTTAGGAAAAAATATTGTGCCTGAAGTGTTATGGGAAAGAGGTTTTTTTTTTTTTTTTTTTTTTACTTCTCAACATTTATGTGTTGGAAAAAAGATGCTGGAGAAATGCATGCATAAATGTGGTGTGCCCAGAGATAAACAGAATAGTTCCATGCTAGTGAAGAAGTGGTGAATGCCCAAATAATTTCTTTTTAGCTGTGGATTTCATTTTAAAATTTATGTTTCTATGTTTGGGTTTTTTTTTTTCTTGGACTTTTTACTTGTCTTGAAACATGACATTTGGGTTTAAAAATTGACTGTAGGTAATCTTCAGGTGCACAGTTAGATTCAAGCATACAGCAAAGCACATGTCAGTCTCGTTTGTTATTTCAGTTTGTGTTAAATTACTGCTCCCATTATCAGTACCTGGGAGAGGTAGTGTACTGTAGTGCGGAGAGTGAAGACCACAGAACCAGGAAGACCTGGTGTGGACTCACTGCTTCTCAGGGCTCTGGGCCAAAATGACCTGGACAGCTCCCACGAGGAACCAGCTTTACATGACGTTGGGAAACGTTGAACAAAATCAAGAAGAATCCAATGTAACAATGTTCATTGGAGGTTTTCTGAGTTAACAGGAGGCCAGCAGGGATCTTTTGAGTTTGATTCCACTGCTCCCAGTCAGCTTTCTTAGACTTAGAATTTGCAAAGAAGGTGCAGACTTGCCTCAGTAGAAGGGCTTTCCTTACCTGGAAGTTCCATCTGAAGTCACAGGTCTGGTCCCAATCTTCTTTAGGAGATGATATATAGGTATATAAGTTTTTCCAAAAGCCCTCTTATGAGGCATGAATCCTACCCTTCCAAAATTACCTTGTATCTGTGTGTGTGCATGTGTTCTCTCTCTCTGATAGACCATAAGCTCCTCAAGGTCAGGGACTGGTTCAGGCTTTCTTTAAATTTCCAGAGCTTATCTTGGTGCTTGGCACATACCAGGCATTTAATAATGCTTGCAAATCAGTTGTTGGTTGATGCAAACCTGCTTTATTGCTTTATGGCAGTCTGTTGGTAGGGGTATACAGCAGCCAGTGGTTATCTCTTGGTTTTATAAAAACTTCAAGGTCAGGGACCATGGATTCCTTTTTTTCGCATGACCTAACATCATATCTGATATGGTGCTTTGTACAGAGAGGAAACTTCCTGGAGCTCCATCCCCTGTTAGACATTTGGAACGACTTTCCTTTAGTTAGTAATGAGGCAGTGGATAGAGAGCTGACTTTGAAGCCATGAAGATCAGGGGTGTTTTAAGTCCTACTCTCCCTCTCCTTCTCCCTCTTCTTCCCTCCCTTTCTCATTCTCTCTCTCTCTCTCTCTCTCTCTCTCTCTCTCTCTCTCTCTCTCTCTCTCTTTCTCTCTCTTTCTCTCTCTCTCTCTCTGTCTCTCGCTCCCAACACCTTCCCTCCTTCCCCCCCTCTCTTTCTCTATTTCTTTCTCCCTCCCTCCTTTTTCTCTCACACACACATATATGCACAATGCACACTGTGTGACTTTTAGTGAGTCACTTAACCTCTCAGTACTTTTCTAAGACTCTTAAATAACACAGAAAGTGGTCCTGCATTGGTGAAGGAAGTTTCCTCTCCCCTGGAGTCCCTCATACTTCATATGAAACCACATCTCTTCCCTAGCCCTAACCCTAGATTTGGAATCGCAATGGCTATTTATAACACTTAGAAAGATTTGGTTGATAAGTGTGAAGTAAATGATTAAAGTGACGTTTTTCAGATTAGTTTTGGATTTGTTGTTACCATGCTTTTGTGTTGACCCAACTGGCAGGTATGCTCCAAACTGACTGAAAATGTTGAGTCAGGAAGATGAGTAATAGTGATAGATGAAGCGGACTCTTTATTCTGTGCATTGTGCTGTGTCTCCTGCTGAATTAAATACAAAATAAGTGAGACCTACAAGGAGTTGATGAAGTAGAGAATTAGTATGGGACTTAAAAAAATAATTTTATTTAGCAAATGGCCTAGAGGCAGTTCAGAGCTATTCAAAACGTTTGAGGTTTGGGATCAGTTTTTTAGGAACATCAGTTTTGCAGCTGTATGAAAGATGGATTAGAAAGGAGAGGGACCAAAAGAAGTTAAATAAGGGGTGATCTGGGTGTCCTGGAAGCACAGGTTATTTAAGAGTCTTAGAAAAGTGCTGAGAGCACTGAGAGATTAAGTGACTCAATGAACAGTGACAGTGTGTGTGTGTGTGTGTGTGTGTGTGTGTGTGTGTGTGTGTGTGTGTGTGAGAGAGAGAGAGAGAGAGAGAGAGAAATGGGACTTAAAGCACCCCTGGTCTTTGTGGCTTTCAAGTCATAAATTTATCATAAAAAGCTTTCTTTGGAAAAAGAATCTAACCTTTATTTAGAGAGTTTATTATTCATTATATTATTACATTATTTTTGTGCTTTAAACATTTAAAATTTTATTTATTTTTCATTTTTAACATTCATTTCCACAAAATACTGAGTTACAGTTTTTTCTCCCCATCTTTCCCCTACCCCCACCCCAAAATAGCAAGCCTACTGAATACCCCTTTCCCCAATCTGTTCTCTCTTATATCCTCCCTCATCCCTCCCCCCCAACTTTCTTGTAGGGAAAGATAGATTTCTATACCCCAGTGCCTGTATATCTTATTTCCCAGTTGCATGTAAAAAACATTTTTTTTTAAACATTTGTTTTTAAAATTTCGAGTTCCAGATTTTTCCACTTCTTCCCTCCTTACCCACCCCCAGTGGGAAGATAAGCAATTCAATATAGGTTGTACATGTGTAGTTACCCAAATCATTTCCATAGTTGTTACATTGTGAAAGACTAAATATATTTCCTTCCATCCTATCCCACCTCTCATTTATTCTGTTTTCTCCTTTGACCCTATCCCTTTTCAAAAATGTTTGCTTCTAACTACCCTCTCTCCCAGTCTGCCCTCCCTTCTATCATCCACCCTCTTATCCTGTACCACCCTATTTTCTTATAAAATACCCAATTGAGTGTATGTTGTTCTCTCCTTAAGCCAAATTCAGTGAGAGTGAGGTTGTCCCATTCCCTTTAACCTTCCTGCTCTTCCCCTCCATTGTAAGGTTTTTTTTTGACTCTCTTATATGAGATAATTTGCCCTAATCTATCTCTCCCTTTCTCCTCCCAATAAATTCCTCTGTTGCCTCTTAATTTTATTTTTTAGATATCATCCCTTCATATTCAACTCATCCTGTTCCGTCTGTGTATACATGAACATACGTATCCCCATACTCACATATATATTGATATACACATGCACCCTCCTATACATATATATATATGTATGTATACATATATATTCCCTTCAACTTTCTTCATACTGAGAAAAGTCTCATGAGTTACAATTATCATTTTTCCATGTAGGAATGTAAATAGTTCAACTTTAATAAGTTCCTTATGATTTTTTTCCTGTTTACTTTCTCATGCTTCTCTTGCTTCTTGTATTTGGAAGTCAAATTTTCTGTTCAGCTCTGGTTTTTTCATCAAGAATGCTTGAAAATCCTCTATTTCATTGAAATACCATATTTTTCCCTGAAGCATTATGCTCAGTTTTGCTGGGTAGGTGATTCTTGGTTTTAGTCCTAGTTCCTTTGACTTCCAGAATATCATATTCCAAGCCCTTTGATCCCTTAATGTTGAAGCCGCTAGGTGTTGTGTTATCCTGATTGTGTTTCCACAGTACTCACATTGTTTCTTCCTGACTGTTTGTGGTATTTTCTTCTTGACCTGGGAATTCCGGAGTTTGGCTTTAATATTCTAGGAGTTTTCTTTTTGGGATCTTTTTTAAGAGGTGAGTGGTGAATTTTTTTTTTTTAAGCAATCGGGGTTAAGTAACTTGCTCAAGGTTACACAGCCAGTTATTTCTGGGTGTGGTGCTGAGTGTCTGAGCCCGGGATTCTATCTCCAGGTCATCCCGACACTGGAGCCGGTGCTCTTACTCGCTGTGCTACCTGGCTGCCCCGGTGAACTCTTTCATTTTCTCTTTTGCCCTCTGGTTCTAGAATATCAGGGAAATTTTGCTTGATAATTTCTTGAAAGATGATGTCTAGGTTCTTTTTTTGTTCATGGCTTTCAGGTAGTCCAATAATTTTAAAATGATCTCTCCTGGATCTATTTTCCAGGTCACTGGTTTTTCCAATAAGATATTTCACATAGACTTCTATTTTTTCATTTGTTTAGATCTATTTTATAATATCTTGATTTCTCATAAAGTCATTAGCTTCCAGTTGCTCCAATCTAATTTTTAAGGAGTTATTCTCTTCAGTGAATTTTTGGAATTCCTTTTCCATCTGGCAAATTTGGCTTTTTAAGGCATTTTTTTCTCACTGGCTTTTTGGGACTCTTTTGCCATTTGAGTTAGTCTATCTTTTAAGGTATTATTTTCTTCAGTGTATTTTTGGGTCTCCTTTAGCATGCTTTTGACTTGCTTTTCATGATTTTCCTGCATTATTTTCATTTCTCTTCCCAATTTTTCCTCTACTTCTCTTAGTTGATTTTCAAAATCCTTCTTGAACTCCTCCATGGCCTGTAACCAATTCATATTTTCCTTGGAGGCTTTTGATGCAGGAATTCTGACTTCACTGTCTTCCTCCCGCTCTATGCCTTGAACCTTTTTGTCCTCCAAAAAGGATTCTATTGTCTGTTTGTGCTTATGTTGTTTGCTCCTATTGCCAGCCAGTTATTTGACCCTTGAGTTCTTTGTCATGGTAGAACTCTGCTTCCAGAATGGAGGGAGCTTTGTCCCAAATCACTGGGTTTTTCGCAGTTGCTGGAGCTATTAAGAGGGTGCTGTCTCTACAGCCCCCACAAGCTCACAGTTCGCACACCCCAGGACCACCACCCAAGACCTTGATACAGATCCAAGCAGGTTAAAGCAAAAGTGATTACCCTCTGAATAGTCACTTGGTCCCCCTACAATCTGTAGGCAAGGAACTCCTGAGGCAGCCATATGGTGCAGCCGCCGTACCTCTGCTGCTTCTTGCTCTGGGGGCAGCAGATAGACTGAGCTCTTTGGTTCCCCCCGTTCCAACAAAGTTCCACACTGACCTTTTACTTTGGCATTTATGGGTTGAGAAGTCTGAAAGTCTTCACAGCTGCTGGTTATTCACTCTCCTGAACTCTTCTCTGACCGCTGCTGGTCAGGCGGCCCTGGAACTGTTGTTCCTGTGAGACTGCACTCCACTTCCAGTGCACTGTGATAGACCTTTCCTGTCTGCCTGCTGTCTGTCTTCAGTGGAAGATTTGTTTCTCTGTCACTTTGTGGGTTCTGTAGCTTTAAAGTTTTTTTATAGTCATTATTTTATGGGTATTGGAATTGTTTGGAGCCAGAGCCCAAGCCAAGTTTGTACTTCTACTCTGCCATCTTATCTTTACCCCCTACAAATTTTTTTTAATCATCCAAGATCCACCTTTTCATAATCCCACTCTCCCCTTCTCCAAATGAGAACACAAGAAAAGAAAAACACATTACAAACATGTATAAGAAAATTTCCATATTGGCCATGTCCTAAAAGAAATTAGAGTCATTCTGCACTGAGCCCTTCAGCTCTCTCTTATGAGGTAAATAGCATGTTTCCTCATTAGTTCTCTGGAATCCTAGTTAGTTGTTATCCTGATAAGAGTTCAGCACATGAGTAGTCTGTCATATTTACATACCATAATTCATTCTTCTGTTCCCAGTTAATGGGTACCCCCTCAGATTCCCATCCTTTGTCATCTCAAAAAGAGCTATAAATATTTTTTGTTTAGTATTAGTTTGCTTTACTTTAGGACTCATCCCTCCCTAAATCTGCCCTTTCCTAATTCCTCTCCCCCGCTTCTCTATCTTCCTTTTGAATGAAATATCAGTTATTTCTGTGTATTCTTTTATCTTTTGACTGTTCAGATGAGAATGAGATTCAGATGTCAGCTCCTTCGTCCATCTCCTTGGTTGTTTAGTTGTCTATTTGTATTCACTGATGATGAGATAATTTTCCCTAACCCCCTTTTCCCATCCCCTTGCCCCCAGTGTATTCCTCTTTTTCTCTCTTTCCATTTTTTAAGGTCATCAAGACATAACCGAAACTCTCCCAGGCCTTCTCTAAGGGGGCACATCACCCTGTATTTGAATGTAAGCAGGTTATCCTGGTTTAGTTGTTATCACTGATCCTTAATATTTACCTTTTTATGGTTTTCTTCACTTCTGTGTTTGAACTGTAGAAGTTCCCTGTAGCTCTGTTCTTTTTATCTAGAATGCTTAAAGGTTCTCAATTTCATTAAAGGTCCATTTTTCCCTTCTGTACAGAAAAGTCCAGTGCTTTCTGTAACATTGTACTCAGTTTTGCTAGGTAGATTATTCTTGTCTGTGAATCCATAGCCTTTGCTTTCTTCAGTGTCATAATCCAAGTTCTCTGTTCCTTTATAGTGGTGGCTGCTAAATCACATGTGATCCTGACTGTAGACCCTCAGTACTTGAATTCTTTCTTCCTGGCTGTTTTGTAGTATTTTTTTCTTTGACCTAGGAGCTCAGTTTTAGGTAGTACGGTACGTTCCTGGAAGTTTTCATTTTGGGGTTTCTTTGAGGAGGTGACCAGTGGATTCTTTTTTTTTTTCTTTAGTAAACATTTTATTTACTGACCAACACAGCAGTTCTAAAACCGTAGCTTCTGGAAGAACCACTTGTTTTTGCCTGTCTTGTACCTTTCCTCAAACTTGACCTTGGCCTCCCTCCTTGCCTTACATTTTAGTGCAGGGTCATGGAACACATCCTTGTTGACAACTGTTTTGTCCAATGGGATATCCACAGAGTATCTGGTGGGCATGAGGTGGTTGTAGTTATAAACTTTCACAAATGACTTGGTTTTCGATCTCTTGGCAATCTTTTTGCCCATTGCTGCAGTCACTTTTCGAGGGTAGCGATCGATACCTGCCACCAAGGCATGGCTGTAGGGCCTGTCAGAGGTCCCATCATCAATGTTTTTGATGATGACGGCTTTGTGCCCAGAGTACCGCCTGGCCAGGACCAGCACCACCTTCCCGGGTTTCATGAACTTGCCCATTTCAACACGAAGAGAGTCGCTCCTACGGCGAAAAGGAAGACGGCACGCTTCCGCTGACCTTTCCCACTGGGTTAGATGATGTCACTGCCACCTTAGGCCAACCAGTGGATTCTTTATATTTCTACTTTGCCTTCTGGTTCTAAGACATCTGGACAATTTTCTTTTAAGATTTCTTTTTTTTTAAGTATTTTTTAAAATTAATTTGTTTGTTTACTTTTAGTTTACGAGATTCAATTCCACAATTCCTTGAGTTTCACATTCTGTCCCCCTCCCCCTGCCCCAATGGCAGCATACAGTTAAGTATAAGATCTGTAAATACTTTCACATTAGACATTAGTTAGGTTATAAAGACGGATTGTATCAGGTGGAATGAAAAATAGTAAAGAGGAAATATAACCAAACAAGAAAAGGAAAAAAATCAGGTAGTTTGCTTCAATCTGGATACAAACTGAGTTCTTTCTAGTTCTTTCTCAGGATGTAGACATCTCTCTCCTTCTTGAGTCTTTTGGGATTGACTTGTATCATTGCATTGCTGAGAAGAGTCCAATCTATCAAAGTTGGTTGTCACACATACATTGTGTCTGTAATTTTGTACAAATTTCTACTGGTTCTACTTTTCTCACTCAGTTTCAGTTTGTATAAGCCTCTCCAGGTAAATATGAAGTCCATCTGCTCCTTGTTTCTTATAGCACAATACTATTCTATAACATGCATATACCACAACTTGTTCAGCCATTCCCCAATTGATGGGCACCCCCTTAGTTTCCAATTCTTTGCTACCACAAAAAGAGCTGCTATAAATATTTTTGTACATATGGGTCTATCTCCCACTTCTATGATCTCTTTGGGATATAACCGTAGAAGTGGTATTGCTGGGTCAAAGGGTATGAAATTATTTGTAGCCCTTTGGGCATAATTCCAGAGTCAGTTCACAACTCCACCAGCAATGCATTAGTGTTCCAATTTGCGCACATCCTCCCCAGCATTTGTCATTTTCCTGTTTTGTCATCTTAGCCAATCTGACTGGTGAGATGTGGTACTTCAGTTGTTTTGATTTGCATTTCTCTAATCAATAGTTATTTAGAATATTTCTTCATGTGATTATAGATATCTTTAATTTCTTTCTCAGAAAACTGCCTGTTCATATCCTTTGACCATTTATCAATTGGGGAATGACTTGTATTGTTATAGATGTGACTCAATTCTATGTATATTTTAGAAATGAGTCCTTTATCAGAGACATAGGTTATAAAAATTCTTTCCCAATTTCCCACCTCCCTCTTAATCTTGGTTACATTGACTTTGTTTGTACAGAAGCTTTTCAATTTAATGTAATCAAAATTATCCATTTTGCAGTTTATAATGCTCTCTAATTCTTGTTTAGTCAGAAAGTCTTTCCCCCTCCACAAATCTGACAGGTAAACTATTCCTTGTTTTCCAAGATTGCTTACAGTATCATCAACCTTTTATACCTAGATCATGCACCCATTTACACTTGATTGTGGTATATGGTGTTAGATAATGGTCTATGCCCACTTTCTGCCATACTATATTCTACTTTTCCCAGCAGTTTTTGTCAAATGAGTTCTTATCCCCAAAACTGGGGTCTTTGGGTTTATCAAACAATAGATTACTATAGTCATTGACTGCTGAATCTCGTGTGCCTAATCTATTCCATTGATCTATTACTCTATTCCTCAGTCAGTACCAAGTAGTTTTGATGACTGCAGCTTTATAACACAGATTGAAACCTGGTATAGCTAGTCCACCTTCCCTGGCATTTCTTTTCATTAATTCCCTTGATACTCTGGACCGTTTATTCTTCCAAATGAATTTTGTTACTATTTTTTCTAGCTCTATAAAGTAGTTTTTTGGTAAATTGATTGCTATGGCACTTCAGTTAATCTGGGCAACTTGTATTTTGTAAATATTTGTAAAAATGTTTCCCTAAGATTATTAAATTTATGTGCATCCAATTGGGAAAAATAATTCCTATTTATTGTTTTGATTTCCTCTTCATTGGAGGTAGATTCACCCTTTTCATTTTTGATACTCATAATTTGTTTTTCTTTCTTTTTTTAAATCATATTGACTAAAGGTCTATCAATTTTATTGTTTTTTCCATAAAACTAGCTGTTAGTTTTATTTATTAATTCAATAGTTTTCTTAATTTCAATTTTATTAATCTCTCCTTTGGTTTTCACTACTTCTAATTTAGTATTTAATTGGGGATTTTGAATTTGTTCTTTTTGTAGGTTTTTCATTTGCATGCCCAATTCATTGACTTCCCTTTTCTCTAATTTAATCATGTATGCACTCAGGGATATAAAACTTTCCCTAAAAACTGCCTTTAATGCATCCCACAAATTTTGGTATGTTGTTTCATTATTAGCATTCTCTTGAATGAAATTACTGATTGCTTCTACAATTTCTTGTTTGACCCACTCATTCTTTAGGATTAAATTGTTTAATTTCCAATTAGTTTTTAGTCTGTCTTTCCGTGGCCCTTTATTGCATATAATTTTTTATTGCATCATGATCTGAGAAGGATGCATTTAATATTTCTGCCTTACTGCACAGGATTTTGAGGTTATTATGTCCTAGAACATGGTTGATTTTTGAGTATGTGCCATGAACTGCTGAGAAGAAAGTATATTCTTTTTTATCCCCATTTAGTTTTCTCCAGAGATCTATCATACCTCTCTAAAATTTTGTTCACCTCCTTAACTTCTTTCTTGTTTATTTTGAGGTTGGATTTATCAAGTTCAGAGAGGGGGAGATTAAGGTCTCCCACTAGTATAGTTTTGCTATCTATTTCTTCCTCTAATTCCTTTACTTTCTCCTCTAGGAATTTGGACGCTATACCACTTGGTGCATATATGTTAAGTAATGATATTGCTTCATTCTCGATGTGCCTTTTAGCAGGAAATAGTATCCTTCCTTATCTCTTTTAATTAGATCCTTATCTCTTTTAATTAGATCAATTTTTGCTTTTGCTTTATCTGAGATAAGGATTGCTACTTCTGATTTTTTTACTTTAGCTGAGGCATGATATATTTCACTCCAGCCTTTTCACTTAACCCTGTGTGTATTCCTGTGTTTCAGATGTGTTTCTTGTAAACTGCATATTGTAGGATTATGATTTTTAATCCATTCTGCTATCCGCCTCTGTTCTATGGGAGAGTTCATTCCATTCACATTTACAGTTATGATTATTATCTGTTTCTTTCCCTCCATCTTATTCCCCCCCCCGTTAATGCTTATATTTTTTTCTCCCCTCTCCCTTCCCCTCCTCAATAGTTTTCCTTTTGACCACCGCCTCCCTCAGTATTCCCCTATCACCCCCCCTCCCTTTTCCTCCCCTTCCCCCTTACTTCTTCCCTCCCTACTAACCACCCCCCTTTCATAGCCCTTTCCCCCTCCTACTGCCTGTAGGATATTTTTATACTTAATGAAGTATGTTATTTCTTCTTCGCACCAAGAGTGACAGGAACAAATCTCATGCGAAGCTCCTCTCCCTCCCCTCTTTCCCTCTAATATGATAATGTTTTGTGTCTCTTCTCCATAGAGTCCTATGCTTAACTGGTTCTTACTCCCTCCTTGCACCAGAACCATTGAGGGAAAAGCTCATATAATACTCATCTCCCTCCCTTCTTTTCCTCTGCTGTATTGTTTTTATTCCTCTTTGTGTGGCATAATTTACCCTTTTCCACTTCATTCCTCTTCTTCCATTGCAGTCCCTTTGTAGCCCTTAATAAGATTTTTTTAATTGTCATTTTGTGTATTTTATACTCACCCTCTACTTGTCTATGAACAGTTTGCTCTTATTAAATAACTGCGTGTGTGTGTGTGTATTTTCCTTGTTTACCTTTATGTCACTCTTGCATCTCGTAGTTGGAGGTTGAATTTTCCATTGAGCTCTTGCTTTTTCATCAGGAAGGTCTGGAAATCTGTTATATCGTTGAATGACCATCTCTTTGCCTGGAAGAATATACTCAGTCTCTCTGGGTAGGTGATCCTTTGTTGTAACCCGAGCTCTTCTGCCTTCTGGAAAATTGTATTCCACTGCCTCCGATCTTTCAGTGTAGAGGCTGCCAACTCCTGTGTGAGCCTCACCGTGGTTCCTTGATAGTTGAGTTGTTTCTTTCTGGCCACTTGAAATATTTTCTCTTTTACCTGGTAGTTCTTGAGTTTGGCCACAATATTTTGAGGACTTTTCAGTTTGGGATCTCTTTCAGGAGGTGTCCGGTAGATTCCCTCGATTTCTATTTTACCCTCAGGTTCTAGTATCTCAGGGCAATTTTCCTTAATGAGCTCTTGGAGAATGCTCATTTTTTCATCATGATTTTCTGGAAGGCCTATGATTCTCAGATTCTCTCTCCTAGATCTGTTTTCCAGGTCAGTTATTTTTCCATTGAGATAGTTTACTTATTTTTCTAATTTTTCATTCTTGTTGTTTTGTTTGACAAATTTTTGGTTCCTTATAGAGTTACTTGTTTCAATTTGCTTGATTCTAGTTTTTAGCAGATCATTTTCCTTGGTTAGTTTTTGGAGCTCCTTTTCCATATCATACACTGTTATTTTTAAGGAACTGTTTTCTTCATTATAATGTTTTTCTAATTCTGCAATTTTGATTTTAAAAGAATTATTCATTTTGTCTTCTATCTCTCTCATTTGGTTTTCAAAGTTCCTTTTGAGCTCATCTACTATTAGAGCTTTCTGTGCTTGGGATGTTTCAGCTGTAGGTGTGGAGTCCACACTGTCTCCCTCTGAGTTTGGTTCCTCCCTCTTAGGATAGTAGGACTTCAGAGTCTTTGTAGTCTGCTTTCTACCCATTTTGAGGCAGGGCCCTAGCCCTGCCCTTCCTCTAAGGGTCCTAAGCCTTTACTGTTGAGAGTTTTGCCCTTGGGCAATAGTTACTATGTTTTCAGAGTGGGGGGGGGGTTTGGAGCAGGCTGGGGTTCACTCTGACATCCTGGTCCTTGGAGGTCCTGATAGGGACTTTTTTTTTTTTAAATTTCTGGGCTATGGAGTAGTAGTCCCAGGAGTAATTGCTGTTCTGTACAGGGGCCTGCATTTGGTTCTTACCTTGGTCTTTCCAGTCCCAGCCCTTTGGTGATAGACCTGGTAGTGGCCCCTGTGGTTGGTGGGACGACTTGCCCCCCCCAGTTGATCAGGCCTCCTCCCAGCCTGCCTGTGCCAAGATTTCTTTAAATATGAAGGGACTCCTTTTTCGGTCAGGGCATTGAGTTAGTCCAATGATGCTTCATTTTTTTCTTCTTGATCTTTTCCCAGGTTGGTTATTTTTGCAGTGAAATACTTTACATTTCCTCTATTTTTTCAGTGTTTTTATTTAAAAAATTTTTTTCTTTTGTCTCATGAAGTTATTGGCTTCTCTTTGGCCCATTCAGATTTTTAGGGAGTTTGTTGCCTGGGCAAGGTTTTATACCTCTTGTGCCAAGTTATTAATTCCTTTTCCAATTCTTTTTTCCTTAGCTCCCATTTCCTCTCCAATTTTTTTCCTCTAACGCTCTCACTCCATTTATAAAAATATTTTAAAACTTTTTAAATCTCTTGCTTCATCTCTTCCGGGAATTCTAGTTGAGTTTGTGCCCAAGCTGTGATTTTTCTCTGAGGCATTGCTTGTAGATGTTTTGGAGTTATTCTCTTCTCCATTTGTGTCTTGAATATCTCTGTCACCATAATAGCTCATTATGGTGGGATTCTCTTTTTGTTTGCCCATTCTTTCAGACCACTTTCTGACTTTGGACTTGATAGTTACAGCTGAGCTCTGCCATACTTCTGGAGGTGAGATCTGGGCTGGTTCTTTTGCTGCTTTCTTGGGTTATGCTATGTTTTTCCAGAATCTTAGGGACAATCTTGGACCAGCAAATGTTCAGTGCTCCCAGAGTGGTTAAAGTCCGATTGCTGCTTGCTTCATCTGAACTCTTCCAGTTCCTCACCTGGGTTTAGTTCTGTGTAAGACTAGAGTGTTTCTGGACTCCACATCTTTCAGGCAGCTAGAAAACGTTGTTGGTTCTCAGTGGCAGAATTGTTTGCTCCCCTTTGGTCTGGAATTCCTGCCTTGGTTGTTCTTCTGTAGGCTGGACTACACTCTTTTAGTGAGACCCTTGAGTCTGAGCCATATGTTGCTAAGGCTGGCAGCTTCTGGATTTCCTCCTTTTTTGCTACCCTACTTAGGGCCTCCCTGCCTAGGAACACCACTTCTATTGGATGCCTCAGTCAGCCATGTATATGTAACCAAGAACTAGATGGTAGGTGACAGAGCTCCCAGTAGGCACTTGCCCCTGTCCAAATGCCTCAATATGTGTCTGGTGGTACTACAAATAGAGGAGTCTCTTCTTTTGCTGGTACAGAGTCTTCCCTGAGTGCTGGATGAATGTAATTTCCTAGCCCATCCTTGGAGCTCAAAATGTATTTTGCCATAGAAACAATGGTGTAAAATGCTGTTTAGATACAAGTAAAATTTAGCATTATACTTAAGGGACATTATGGTTTAAATAGCTGTTTTTAGACTGATTTGTAAAACTGATCATAACTTAACATTTCTTTGGACAAATACATTCTGATTAGGAAATAATTTAGAAGCTTTCCTTTTCTAATTTGAGAACTCCTTAGATAGGAATGTGAAGCAATTGCTTTCTTTCATTTCAGGTATTTTGGTGGGGCTGAAATTTTTCATGTTAAGTAAGTTCCTCAAAACTTAAATTAATGATTAAAAATTTTTTTTTCCATCAAATTCAAAATAGCAGTATAAGCTATTATGTTAGGGTTTGTGGAGTTTTTGAGCATGGAAGCAGAATTTAGTGCTGATGAGAAGCAGGTGGGCCTTTCATGAAAATAATGAGGTGAGGAATAGAGGTGGAATTAGAATGGCAGCTCCTTGAGGACAGGGATTTTTGTTCCATTTGGATTTGGTATTCCCAGTACCTAGCATAGTGCTCTAAATAAAGCAGATGTTTATTACATGCTTGTTAAATTGACTTTAATCTGTGGATAATAAATAAGATCGTCATTTTTTGTATAAGGTCAGGTTAAATGAAATGTAAGTTATTTTAAAACAGATACTTAAGTCCAAGCATAATAGAAATATTTTCATCCTTAGTAGTTTTCCCTATAGACAATTTCGAATTTTACTGACCTGAGAATCTTTGGTTTAATTAGCCCTAAATGTATTTTATCTTCCACATTTTTATCATTCTCTTAATTTTGGTTCATAAAGTTTAATCATCTACATATTAATCTACTATAGGACCTTATCCTAGGAGTAACTTGTCAGGAGATGAACTTATGACCTGGCTTTATTGGTGGCCAAGGGGGCTTCCAGTCTTCCTGTGGTGAAGGCCCCCGCTGGCTCTTTACAATCTTGGCGTCGGCCTCGACTCTGCCACTTCATTCCCACCAATCCCTCTATATCACATTAGCCCCAAAGTCCCACTGATTTTTTCTCTGACATAAGGTGGTGGTGGTAATGATGGTGATTTAGAGTCTTCATTCCATAGCTGTCACTGTTAGGGCAGGCTGGCACCATATTGGTTTTACAATACTGCAATAACCTTTACAGTGTTGTTGTATTAACCTTTCTAAATCCTGGGTTTATTGTGAAAGTCCTTTGCCCCGAAACGATTTGGCATCCATTTTGAATTTGCCTCATCTTTCTTCTTCCACACCTTGAACTGTTCTTGACTTAATCTCTTGTGCTTTCCCTATGTTCTATGACCTCATCATTCCTTTGGCCTGAAGATGAGGTATATTCCCTTTTCACTAAAGTACCATTTGTTCCTTTGAATCCCTTCTCTGCTGTTTTTCTCCAAGTAATTAATTCAAACAGTTATTTCCTCAGAGTCATTTGTAATTTCTCCCTTTTTGCTAGGGAGTTCCCTTAATATGGAGGGGCCTAGATTTCTTTTATTTAAAAAAAATAAACCATAACTCCTCCCAAAAACCTGTCTCCTGATACTGCCATCCACTTAAGCTATTGTCTTATATTCTTCCCTGCATTGCCAAACTTTTAGAATGAGGAGTTTATACATGCTCTATTTTTTTTCATGCTGTTTCACTCAACAGTCTGCAAGATGGTTAACTTTCGAGACTTCCCTCCTCAGTGGCTTTTTCTCATTCTCCTTGACTCGAATCAGCATTTGACACTGTTGACCAACCCCACTTTCTTGACAACTCACTTTTCCCTAGTCTTCAGGGACACTGCTTTCTTTCAGCTCTTTTCTTAGAGGATGAGGGAAGGGTGGCTAGGAGGGAGGGAGGGAACATAAAGATAATAGCCACCCCATGTCTTGTGATTGGGGGAAGAGCTAAGCTATTGTGACTTACTATTTTAATGGAGTCTTATTGCACCATAAAAAATGGCTTACATAGAAAGATGGCAGGATTTGTATCAAATGATTCACAGGGAAGAAAGCAGAAGCCAAACCCCAGTATATCTATGTCATAGCACAAAATCCAGAAAAGGATTTTGGGAAATGGTTCTGAGAACGTCACAGAAACACAGACCATCTTAACGCCTTGCTAAAGCTAATATACATCTTAAAAAAAACTGTAAATAACAAAATTTTATTTCATGAATGTTTTTTTATTTGAATTTTGAGGGGTTTATAAGAAAAGATCTTTTCTTCCATAAGCACAGTTGCTGATTTATAGAATTTGTGTGTGATTCTCAGTTTTTTGAATGGTTAATGGTTCCTTTAAAGCAGTGTCCCCAAACTAATTTGTCCAGGGAATAAAATACTTTTGAACTTGAGCTGTATTGATTGATACTAAAATGCTGTGTTCTTGGAGAGTGGAATCCCAGTGGATGAAGGGAAGGGGGATATTTTGGAAGTTGAGGGATAAAATAGAGGCAGTTTTGCCTATTTTAATAGAGGAAGAATATGCAAGTAATTATTTTTGACAGACACCAGGTTAGGGCTGGTTGTCAGTGACTCAGGAGATGTGCAGAGAGAGTCTTATATTTTCTGGATCTTAGAGGTTTGAAAGTAACAGCTTGACTCAGACCATAGGAGGAAAGGCTTAATGGTGCAACATCCTTTCTTTTTCTTTACTGATGGTTTTTCTTTTGTTGCAGTCTACCTCTGAAAGACTTAAATTTTGGACCAGTCCAGTCTTTTACAAACCTATGCTGAGATGTTGGCTTTATTTATAGAATTTTTGCAAACTGTTTTGCCTTAATAACATACTTAAGGGATGTCTTTAAGCAGATACTCTTATGTGATACTCTTAATCTTTTTGTTCTACTTACCCATAGAGAGAGAAAAGACATTTGCTATCTCTTAAACATTTCCCTTCCTCCTCATGTCCTAGGAAAAAATTAGCAGAACCTTTGAGACTTTCTTCCCAAACTCCTATTTACACTACAAAGAACACCAAGGCTACATGTAACACTGGAAACAACTCAAGAAATGTCTTAAGAGATTATTTAGGCAGTTAGTTATTTATCTTGTAGATATTTACCTGCATTTTTGCTTCTGTCCCATTGGGGAGAAAAGTGTGTGGATATATCTATTAAGTTTTACTTCTGAGTAGCAGCTTTAATGGAAAGATTCGTGGGGTGGTAAAAAGAATATTAGCTTCTCATTTGATAAGTACTAGTTTCCTCACTTGTCATATATGTAGGCATTGAAAGTCCCTTCCCAAATTAGAGCCATCAGCCTTGTTTCAGTCCTTGAAGTACTTGCTAGTGTGAATCAGAGCTTCTCCTCTGTGTTGTGATAGGCCAACTTGGCCAAAGCATTCATCTCCCTCCGACCAGCATGGTGATGGACATCTCCAAACAGGCTGCCCCTCAGATGACAGACAGACATAATAGCCAGGCATGTCAAGTGACATACCTTCCCATCTTGGTCAGATTTGCCAGAGATTGTGTTTGTTGACCTGCTTTTCTGAAATGCTAGTTACACCACCCATACCTCGAGAAGGCCATGTTTTAAAATAATCATTTTAGGATTCTGAATGAAAGGCTAAAGGAGGCTTCTGATTTGTGCTATTATTGATGGAGCTTGGGAGTTAGAATCATGAGACCTAGATTTGAATCCTGCCTCTGATACTTGCTAGTTAGATAATCAAGTTGTTGATTACAGGGGCAGTATTCGCACCCCTTACCTCACAGGATTGTTGTAAGGAAAGAATTTTGTACACTTTAAAGTGTACAGATGTGAGTTGTTCTCTTTCACCTCTGTCCTTTATTGGCATGAACAATTGAGAGTTGACTCTTTTGTGCACTGGGTCTCAACCAGCTGAGGCCAATTGTCACCAGAAGCTAACAGTTAGATGTGAGTACAGAGGTAGAAAACTAGGGACCCAGTCCTCTACACTTTACCCTATTCAGCGTTCTCTTCTTTTCTTTTTTTTTAAGCAATTGCGGTTAAGTAACTTGCTCAAGGTTACATGGCCAGTTGTTTCTGGGTGTGGTACTAAGTATCTGAGCCTGGATCCGATCCCAGGTCATCCCGACTCTGGGGCTGGTGCTCTTACTCGCTGAGCCACCTGGCCACCCCTAAGCAATTGGGGTTAAGTAACTTGCTCAAGGTTACATGGCAAGGTGTTTCTGGGTGGGTGCTAAGTGTTTGAGCCCAGATTCGATCCCAGGTTATCCCGACTCTGGGACCGGTGCTCTTACTGTGCTACCTGGCCGCCCCTTCAGTGTTTTCTTAAAAGAAAATAAGGTAGGGCGGCCATGTGGCTTAGTGAGTAAGAGCATTGGCTCCAGTGTCGGGATGACCTGGAGATTGAATCCCAGGCTCAGACACTCATTACCACACCCAGAAACAACTGGCCATGTAACCTTGAGCAAGTTACTTAACCCCGATTGCTTAAAAGAAAATAAGGTAGATTCTCATTATTTTTTGGCAGGACTCTTATGTCTAGGATACTTCCTGACTTATGTGACCTTGGGCAAGTTTCTTAACCTCTTATTGTCATATGCTATAAGTCTCTTTTAAGTTGCAGAGAAGGTACTGACCTGTTTGGGCGGAGGCACTTTCAGTATTGGGATTGTCCTGGGTCCCAAGAAATCATGGATTTAGTCTCTGTCTTCATTTGTGGAACTGTAGAAATCCCAGAAATAGTACATCTTATTGTAGTCTTTAAAAATTCAATCCAACTTAAAGATAAACACATTTTCAGAGAACGGTGGTGTTTTTTTATTAATTGTTTATTAATAGGATTGCCAACCTTCATAATTAATCTTATGCTACCCTTCAGAAACTTATGTAACTACTCACATTATTCATGATTATATTGGGGGCACTTTAAAAAAGTGTAAGACCTGTTAACATTTTTCAAACTATTATATCTTCCATTATGTTAAATAAATACATTAGAAAAAGCTTTTATTGGTAATTATTGTTTTGTTTAAGTAACTACAGCTACAACGTAGTATAGGTACCCTTGGTGCCTTAGCTTTTATCAGTGTTCTTTGTTCTCTTTGGTGTAGGTGGTTTCTCAGAACCATGAATGCTTGATCTCACAGCCCAGTGAAGACTTCTCTCCTGATAATGTCAAGTTCAGGCTACCCTCCGAACCAGGGAGCCTTCAGCACTGACCAGAGTCGCTATCCTACCCACTCTGCCCAGTATACCTTTCCTACCACTCGCCATCAGCAGGTGAGGAGGAGAGCTGCCTAGCTCCACATACTACAAATGTATTCTTCTTCCCTATTTATATATGTATGTTGGTGAATGATCAAATCCCACTGTCATGTAAGAGGAAAAAACATAAAATGACATCCCCAGTTGCGTGACAAGGACAGCCATCAGGAGCAATGATTCCATGCCAGGTCTCTTCCCTCACTCAGCTTTGGTGTGGTATTCAGGACAGGCCCACCATTGCCTTGGCTTCTGGAGGTTGGAGGTAGATTGGGACGGTTTGTGGATAGAGTATTTTTGGCTCCCTGGGAGTGTGTATAAAGTTGGGATGGTGCAAAGATCAGCCTGAGGAGAGGGAGGGGGCTCAGTTGCCCTGGAACAGCCACTGTGATTGACTCTTAGAGTGGGGACACTGGAACCATTGGTGGTAAAGGGCCAGTGATTATCAGTGTTGGAGGGTTTTTAAGCCTTCTCCAAGGTTTTGCCCTTTGCTGTGGGACAAATGGGAAAAGGTTTCATTTTGCTGATCAGCTCTCACCCCTTGGGCTTCCTTGTTACATGCATCTGGCCTGAGTGTTAGTTAAGAATTAAATTGAAGTTTACTTATTGACCATTAGAAGTAATGATCACCTCAGCTTTCCTACAATTTAACTTGATTTATATCTAAGATAAAATTGGACATTTTCACCAAACATTTCAATGCTTACATTAAAACAATGCCACCGTCTAGATTTGGAGACATAACTTGTCTGCTACCACTACCACCCATAGGCTTTTTTTCTCCTCTGTATCAGGTGTTTCTCAGATCCCAAATCTGCTTAGGCTCAGAGAACTCCTGATTTCTGCTCCTGAAGCGGGTGATGTATGTTAAGCTCTTAGGTCCAGGTACGAAGGAACATTGACTGGGTGTTCTGAGAGGGACTTCAGCTGTCAAGTCTGTTTCCAGCTGTGGATATCTCAAAAGAAAAATGTCATTTACTTCCAGCTTAAGAGTGTGAGTGTGTGTGTGTGAGATTCCTAAAGATAGGAAGGCCTTTGCAGTATTAATTTGGCATAGATATGATAGAATTTTATCCAGGACTCAAATGGGTAATGTTGAGAGGAAGGAAGTATTAAAATGCTGATATGAGCCAAATTACATGAATAGGTTTATACTTGAAATACTTTGTGTTTTACTGAAATACAGGGAGTATTTAAGGAGCATTTCAAAAATGTACAATTTTGGGGCAGTGACAGCGAAGATTCAGGTTCGTAGCCTCGTTTCTTCTTAAGCATTGTCTGTGAACATTGCTTGTGACTATCTGTGTACCTTTGTGTAGCGTGATTTCATGTCACTCTATAGTTTTCACTAACTGATGATTTATTATTGTTTGAATACTAGGAGTTTGCAGTACCTGATTATCGATCTTCTCATCTTGAAGTCAGTCAGGCATCACAGCTTCTGCAACAGCAGCAGCAGCAGCAGCAGCAGCAGCAACAGCAGCAGCAGCAGCTGCGGAGGAGACCTTCCTTGCTTTCAGAATTTCACCCAGGCTCTGACAGGTAGGTTTTTCTTTACTTTTCATTCAAGGTGAATGGTGGAATGTTTGTATATGTATAAGTGTGTATGTAATACATACATAAATTTTACACACGCATAAACACATCTAAAATTGTTAATTTACCACTGAAACTACCTTTCTCAGTATCTTTGTGTTTTCTCTTATAATAGGCAGGCTTCTCTTAGTCGTAAATATCAGTCTGATAGAGTAAGGACTGAAAGTCTAAAACTTGTCCATTGTGCATGCTTTATTATCCTTTCTTCTCTGGTCTCAAGTCAGTCTCAAGTATTTTAAATTAAATTGACCTCAAGCAGTCGCCCTGGTCCTCTGACTCCCTAACCCTCTGACTTTCCAGAATCTCATAAAGACTCTTATTACTTCTATTAGTTTAAGAAATTGGGATTTTGACTCAGAAAACTTGGTACTATTTAAGATTATGTTAGATGAGATCATACAGCTACATTAAAGAATACTTATAGGATGGTTACTATCCACATGTTTCCTAGATTTCAACTGTATATAATTCATCTATTTGAATATTCACCAGAGGGCATTTCTCTCTCTAGATAAGAAAGAAACAGTGGAGCTAATGGGGCAATTTATTTTAAAAAAATTTGTTGTTTTGCTTTTTGGAGGGAAGAAGGCAGGACAGTTGGGGTTAAGTGACTTGCCCAGGGTCACCTGACTAGTAAGTGTTAATTAAGTGTCTGAGGCCAGATTTGAACTTGGGTCCTCCTGACTCCAGGGCTGGTGCTCTATTCATTGAGCCACTTAGCCGCCCTGAGTGGGGTAGTTTAAATGTCATGAACAGGAAAATACTTCATTGGTTGGAAAAGTGTAATGAGCTGGGTTTACACTTATAGAACAAAGGAAACAAATCAAAACCTGCTTTCGGAATTTTTCAGATGCCTCCTTATTGGTATTTAGGGTGAAAGTTAAAGCTCTTTTGCCATTTTTAAAGAAACTCCTTTCTCATTTGGAGATAAAATTGAATCAGTTCAAGATGGCTCTCTCACTCTAGTGTGGATCACACTTTAGATAACCTTGTCATTTCAGTGGTATCTGACTCTGTATCACCTCTTGGGCCTCTCTGTCCATGGGGTTTTCTTAGCAAAGGTTCTGGAGTAGTTTGCCATTTCCTTCCCTAGTGGCAAACAGAGGTTATGTTTTTTACCCAAGGTCACATAGCTAGGAAGTTTTCCAAGTCTGGATTTGAACTCTCATCTTCCCCACATCAACCTCTGTGCCACCTATCTGCCTATATAATGTTTTAAAATAAAATATCTAGATAACATTATAAGGAAAAACTCATAATGGTTCAGAGACTTTTTGAGTGAGGAAAAAAAAATCAATTAAGTCCTAACCTTTTGTGTGAAAAATTTACATATTGATTGCTTTAATATGAGCATAAGTGTTTTTTCATGAATATGATACAGCAATCCTTTGAATCGTAGATTTCATCTTTTAGCCCAAGCTGATGTCCAAAAGCAAGTTGTTGGTTTGTTTTTTCCAAAATGATCTGACGCGTTTTAAAGCCTTCTCCCCCTTTCCTGCCTTTATAAATTATACTTAATTAGTTTAATACCTAAAATATTATTTAAATTAATTTAATTAACAAATTAACCAAATTAATACCTAAAATTTTTTATTTTCAAGATAGTCAAGAAAGAAAATTTATATGTCAGAATCACTTTACATATGGGTTATAACTGCCAGGATATTTGGCATGTTAATCACATGTTCTGTTAAGTTATGATTGTGTCATATTAAGTATTATGTCTAAAAGCCATCATTTCTCTTTTATTTTTGCTGGTCTTTGGTAATAATGACACAAGATCCTGCGTGTCTGGTGTCTGTGTGATTTTTTTTTTTTTTAAGCAGTCGGGGTTAAGTAACTTGCTCAAGGTTACATGGCCCGTTATTTCTGGGTGTGGTGCTGAGTATCTGAGCCCGGATTTGATGCAGGTCATCCTGACACTGGAGCCGGTGCTCTTACTCGCTGAGCCACCTGGCCGCCCCTAAGCAATTGGGGTTAAGTAACTTGCTCAAGGTTACATGGCCAGGTGTTTCTGGGTGGGTGCTAAGTGTCTGAGCCCGGGATTCGATCTCCAGGTCATTCCAACACTGGAGCTGGTGCTCTTACTCGCTGTGCTACCTGGCCGCCGCTGTCTGTGATTTTTAAAGAGCACATGAGATTCTGAGCATTGACAGAATGCTGTGAGGAATATAGAAAATTTGTTATTGAAACGACAATCTATAACTTAGGTACTGTTTCATCTTCTGACCTGGAAAGATAGAAAACTTGTTCATCTCTTGAGTGAAATGTTGTGGGAGATATGAGTCTAAAATATACAGGTACTAAAGCAAAATAGTGACTGAATAACAGTGAACTTAAAGATTATCAGTCAAATAAACAAATTAAGTCAAATATTGATTGAGTGCTTATTTATATGCAAAGTACAGGGCTCTTTCAAATAGAATAGGATATGCAGTCTAAGCCTGCCTTGATTCAAGGGGCTTATAGTATTAACTAGGGAGAAAACACATAAGCATATAGAAATTAAATCTTCAAAGATATAAATGACAGTTCAAAGGCTTGATTACTAATGTTCAGGTGATTGGTAGGAGAGTGTGAAGGAAGGAGGCCTGACTTGCTTGGGGTCTTTGACAGGACTTGGCCTGTGGCAGAGACAGGCAAGAACAAAGCTGCTCCCTCCTGGCACCTTGGCAGGTGGGGCTGCTGAAGGAGAGGACCTAAAGTTGATGTGGCTTTAAAAAAATGAACATTTTCCCAACTTTCTCTTTTTACACACGCTTTTTAAAATCTCCTGTCAAATCCTTTAGCAAATTATTATGGAAGTCCTCACAGAACAGGGATACAAACAGATAAATTCAAACAAACTTGAAAATAATAGCTTCTTGCCTACGTCACCTTTGCTCTCATCACTCTTTATATCCTTAGATTGATCTGACTTTCTTTTGCTAAGCATCTGCTGTCTAAGACTGTTTCCATCTTCTGTTAGCTATCAGGTTTTCTCTTTATTTCAGGATGAAAATGGTCCCTCTAGTGGTCCAAGACTCAGGCGCATGCAGACATACACTGACACATATACTCTGACACAGATACATGCAAACACGTAAGCGTCCTTAGACACAGCACATACACACAGAGGCCCACTAGATCCCTTGTGTGTATTTTATCTAGTCTGTGAATCATCACTTGTCACTCCCTGTTGGCTGCTAGGTTTTCTTTATTTCCTTTGGAGGCTTTATATTTTTTTTCAACTAGCCTCAGTTGAGGGTTTTGGGGAATGCAAAAGAATATGAATGTTATTTTCATCTGTTCTTATTGAATCATATGCTACATTTGAAAGTCAAATGTCAGTGATTCTTAGTATTACCCACTGCTTCAGACTTTCAGTCCCAGTGTGCTGAGCTCTGCATAGCGCTGATAGGCAGGAGAGTGATGGAGGCGGTCTCAGCTTTGTCAGCAGAGTGATCTTGATTTAAGTCTTAGCTCTGCTTCTGGTTTCCTTTTGACCTCTGGCAAGTTACATAACCTCTCAGTGCCCCAGACTGGGAGTTTAGAGGAGTTGCCAAAACATATGGTAGAGGGACTTTCCACAACAGAAATCCCCCTGCATCAACAAATCACCAGTCCATTCTATTGTCATTCACTACCCCAAACATAACTTTACAAATTAAAAAAGAAATTCACCAATGTAGTAGGATTCAAAGTTCTGAGCGTTACCATTTAAAGGTTTCTTTTTTTTCATTTTCACTTAGAGAAATTGTTAACTTCTTTGAATCTCCATTTGAAAGTGAGTGCAGCATTTATTTCAAGGCTGGGTGGAGTTGTTACAGAGACAGATTGTACACTTTCAAAACATTAAAAGTTTGACTTCTTTTGTGCATTTTAGGCCTCAGGAAAGGAGAACTGGGTATGAGCAATTTCATCCAGGTCCTTCTCAGGTGGACCATGATTCCCTGGAAGCTAAGCGGCCTCGGCTGGACCAGGTTTCTGATACACATTTTCAGCGGGTCAGTGCTACTGTCTTGCCTTTAGTACACACACTGCCAGAGGGGCTGCGGACATCTACAGAGGTTAAGAAGGTAAATGAATATTGGGTCTCTTAATTTGAGGAGCTGGAGGTTTGTTTGTTTAACTGTGTTGAAACTCGGTGTCTACAGGAGGAAAAGTAGAGTTAGGATAGGCTTTCAAACTTTAGTTAGCCCGTGAGCAGATAAACATTTTATGAAAAATAAAGTCTAACTGGAAGTTTTTCAGACTTTTAAATGAAGTATGTCATCAACTAAGAGACGTTCATTTTAATGACTAAATGGGAATTGTTAATGACAATTTGGAGATTAAAGAAATATTTCCATTGAATTGTCTTTTCAGCTTTTAAAAAATTCCATAGCACCCAGAGTGTAAAGAGAAAAACATCTTTTGACAATTTTTGAACACTAAATACAGTCTAGACAGTGTTTATTTCTTTCTATGCAACAACAGTTAGCACAATGTTAAAAGAAAATATTTAATTGGAAAAGATTTTGATGGAAGAACTTCCTGCAAGAGTGTGAACAAAAGAATGTCGTTTTTCCTGCTTACAGGAAATCTATATGAAAATATACTTTCTGTTTTATTTGACTGTGTACTGTTGTAATTAGTAATGATTCCGTTGTAGACATTTCAGTTTTCTGTCTCATTCTGAGTTCCTGCAAAAGAACGTCAGAAGAGGATTGCCATATTTATTACCTGCATGTTTGTATTGATAGAGCCATGGCTGATAAGAAGCAGTATAAATATGGGCCTTCTCTTTAGGAACTTCCATGTTAGTTAGAGAGATGAGATCTACACATAGACACCCCCTTTAGTTAAGTCAAGTCCATAAGTGTTCATTAAGTACTTACTTTGAGCCAGGTGCTGTGCTGTTAAGTGCTAGGAATAAAAATACAGTCAGATAAAATGACAGTCCCTGACCTGGAGGAGTTTATGTTCTTATGGGGAAGGAGGCTGAAAAGGGGGGAGGAAGAAGTTATCCTGTGGTGCTATTGTAAAGAAAGTTGGGAGACAAGTCAGGAATGCAGGTTGGATTCAAATGAAGACATGGGTGGCCCAGGTGCCCTCCTCCTGATAGAGGTTGTAGGAGGAAACCAGCCAAGGCAATGGGTTCTTTTCAATTTGAGGCCTCTGTGTGATGATGTTTCTGTATGCCTTGTAGAGCAAGTCAGGGAGGAGAATCAAAAGTGTAGCCCTCAGAGGAAAGTAGACATAGGAGGTCTTCGTTCTTTGAAAATTTCATGGTGCTTTTCTCTTAACACGTTATTTAATGCTGTGTCCATATCCTTCCAGCTGGATGGTAAGATCCTTGAGAATCTAAACTGTATGTCATCCATTTTGGTACAGTCAGATATTTATTGCGTTTACTAGACTTATTCATGACAAATCAGTGATATAGAAGGTATAGGGGTATTCCAGATGAAGGATTGAGGTTGTGTGAGAGGCTTCAAGGAGGTGGCGTTGGAGCTGGGTGCAAGGATAGGGAGGCTGGTGGGAAAACAAAGGGTGTGCTTTCTAGGAAAGTCTGATGTGATCAGTGGTGCAGAGGTGCAAATCATGTTTCAGGGTACAGTGATTCTCCATCTTTGTTTTTGTTTGTCAAGAACTGTCTGGGATATTCTTGGGCCTAAGTAATAACAGGGAAGCCTTGTAGCATGGCCCTTGCAGTAGGCTTCAAGAAACAGTATTTTTAGAAGTGAAGTGTTTAAGAAGTGTTAGCTTTAAAAAAAAAAATCTTTCTGTTCAACAACTAGGCTAACTGAAAGGCTTGTAGAAGTGTTCACAAGACTTTTCCCTCAAGCTAAAATACCATTTTAGACTATGTAGACTTTTGATCTTTTAATTATTGAAACATTTTAAATGCATATGTGTACATTTTTTTGATTGATCTTTTTCAGAAGGTGACTATCTTCCGATTGTTTTAGTGCTAAAAGTGTTATTATGGTGGTCATAAACTGGTCTGCAAGAGCTAGCTAGCTGCTGGACCCAACCTGAGTTTGGGTTTTTCTGGTCCATCCAGTCCATTCAAGGGACTGCTTGGAGGAAAACAAGCCTAGCCAGGGGGCCGACCTTGACCCGATGTTTCCTGTAGTATTTATATTGATAGCTTTAGATTGGGATCATTGCATGAAGCTGGGCCAAAGTGTTTCATTCCTTTAGGGGACAGAATGGTGGGAAGAGTTCTGGCTTGGTTTCCTATAAAATAGAGAGTTTGAATTAAATCATCTCTCAGGTCCATTATGGCTTCTGTGTACGGGGGAGACTTAGAGTCAGAAGCTTGAGGCTCAGGTTCTGCTTTGCCAGATCCCTTTCACCTTAAGTTCCTTCATTTGTACAAGATTATTGTAAGGCAAGTACTCTGGGAAATGGAAAGTGCTACATTAGATATGAGTGTCTCTTATTGCTAGGACATGGAACTCTCCCCAGATTCTTTTCCTCCTGATGATTTGTTTTAATTTCTGATCTTACACTTTCATCTAGCATTGGTACCACATTTTGGTAAAGGAACTGGATAAAATAAGCACAACAAAATAATTTGCACCTTTTTTTTCCTTTTTTTTTTTTGGAGGAGGGAGGGCAGGGCAATTGGGGTTAAGTGGCTTGCCTGGGGTCACATGGCTAGTAAGTGTTAAGTGTCTGAGGCTGCATTTGAACTCAGGTCCTCCTGACTCCAGGACTGGTGCTCTATGCACTGTGCCACCTAGCCATCCCCAAAATAATTTGCACTTTAAAACACATTTTTATGATGTAAAAGAGATTTATTAATTTGACTCTATAAAGGTAGTAAATTTCAAGAAATTTACTCAGTTGATAAAATGTAGAATTTTCTTAAATGTTACTGAAAAAATAAATAAGATTTGGTTCTACTTTTTTTTTTTTAAATTTTTTTATAAAGCAATCGGGGTTAAGTAACTTGCTCAAGGTTAGCCGGTGCTCTTACTCGCTGAGCCACCTGGCCACCCCTAAGCAATTGGGGTTAAGTAACTTGCTCAAGGTTACACGGCCAGGTGTTTCTGGGTGGGTGCTAAGTGTCTGAGCCCAGGATTCAATCTCCAGGTCATCCCAACACTGGAGCGAGTGCTCTTATGCGCTGTGCTACCTGGCCGCCCCATGGTTCTACTTTCTTAGCTTTATTTTATTCTTCTTTTACTACCTGAGTGTGATTAGTACCAGTTAATTTTGTTACAATTAAAGAGTAGCTATAAAAGATAATTTCCACATGCTAACCCAGGGTCCACTTGATGTAACAAAATTCCATTGAAGTGAAATAATTTGGGCATCCCTTTGAAATTGCCTTATAATGTGTGGGACATTTTCTACTAAAGAAACATCAATGAGATGTCTTAGGTGTGCAAGAACATAGTACAGATTTTTGGTATGGTTCAGTTTGAGCACTAGGTTTCACTGAAAATACCTCCCTTTCCTCCCTGTATTAGAAATAGGATAATTTTAAATGAGCCGTTTTTAAATTCAATATGATCAACATAGTTCTTCATTGCTTTCTGTTTAAAAATTCAAGTCTAGCAGTTTGTTAAATCATCTATGCTGATGTAATCATTTGGCCTCAATACTGTAGCATTCTCCAAGTTGCTATCGGTGTGGAGTGTCCTTCCACAGTTGCAGACCACAACTCTTCTTGTAGTCTTGACATGGCCCAGAGATTCTCCTCCTAGAGACAGCTTGGTGATGAGCTGCTGTAGATCTTGCTTAGAAACATTACCTTTAATTACAGTGACTTTTAGAATGGTTTACATTAATGATATCTAGTCAGATCCATGATCTCCCTCGGGTGGAACCTATTTCTCCCCTAGGGGGTCTTGTCCTGCCTTGTAACTCTTGGCCCTTCTCATTCCTTTGTAGTGCTGTTATCTCTCACTTTTGGGCTGTGACTTGGCTGCTTTCTTTTCTGGTTCCATATTTCGTCATCAGTATAATTTGTTACATTTCTTGAGCACAAGGGATTGTCAGCCATATGCTGCAGCCTTCTCATGCCTACCACATATATGTCTTTCTTTGCCTCTTAAGTTATTTATAATTGTTATTCTCCTGAGATTAGGGTGTTTTACTGCTTTATAGCATCTCTAGGAGGAGATTGGTATGTAGTACTTTTGGAGCAAGGATTGGTTTTTGATCATAGTTACATTTAGCATGTCACAGTTTTGCAAATGTAATCTACCCTAAAAGTATTTTCCTCCCTTCTAAACCTTGCTCATTGTTTCTCTGAAGCTCCTCTTACGTATGTATAAGATCTAATTGGTGGTCTGCTTCTCATTGCATAGGCTTTTGTATAATTTTAATGTGTGTACTGGAAACACTTCATTTAAGCAGAATCAAGACTGAATTTTCTTCTGTTGAATAAAATGCATTTAAAAATCAATAGAATAGATAAACATAGGTGAACTCTTTTTTTTTTAAGCCATCGGGGTTAAGTAACTTGCTCAAGGTTACGCGGCCAGTTAATTCTGGGTGTGGTGCTAAGTGTCTGAGCCCAGATTTGATCCCCGGGTCATTCCAACACTGGAGCCAGTGCTCTTACTTGCTGAGCCACCTGGCCGCCCCTAAGCAATTGGGGTTAAGTAACTTGCTCAAGGTTACACGGCCAGTTAATTCGGGGTGTGGTGCTAAGTGTCTGAGCCCGGATTCGATCTCCAGGTCATTCCAACACTGGAGCTGGTGCTCTTACTTGCTGTGCTACCTGGCCGCCCCTGAACTCTATCTTTTTGTATATACCTCTATTAGTTGTACAGCCATAAAAAACAAAATCTTTTGTAAAAGTTTACTTACTCCTTTTTCAAAATTTATTTTGCTTTTTTATTTTTAGTCAAGACTAAACCCAGTACTTGGTTTGGCTTCTGTCAGAAATGTTTACTGATGATGACCAAGTTGGTGTAGGGCTGGGAGGGCACTGGCCTGCCTTGTATGCTGTTCACCACTGCCGCTGGCTTTTGGGGAGGCCACAGATAAGTGGCAGCCAGTCCCCCCCCCCCCCCACACATATTTTGGTAGAAGTACCATTGCTGTGAAGTTCTCCATTATTTGTAGAATCTTTCCTTTTTTTGAAAGAGCTTGAAAATTGTGCCCCTCGGCAGCGCATTTCATCTGGTCCATGAAGCCTTTCTTTATCCTTTTCTTTCTATCTGTGCATTCTTTTTTAGTGATAGTTATGGACTTGGCAAACATCAGCAGGTGCGCACTTTCCATGTGCAAAGAGAAACCCAAAGAGAGAGCTGTACGGTAAACTGAGGGGTTTTCTCTGAACGTGTGTATTTCAGCCTCGTAGCAGCACTGCTCAGTGTCTCCGTGTTCCCTCCTGAGCCCCTTCTGCCCTCCTTTGGAGCATGTCTGGTGTATGTCTCATTGCCCCTCTTTTCTTTTTCTCCTATTTAATCTGAATGGCCTTTGCACTCATCATTTATCAGGCATGAAAGGTGCTAGAGTTTGTCATGAATGAGATCCTGTCACTGCAGATCCCACAGATTCGTTCTCCTTCAGATCAGTTTGTTGCTTTTCTTCAGGTTTCCTCTCTTGCAGAAGCTTTGACAGTGACCTGATATAATGCCTAAAGCCCCTGCACAGCACTTCTTCCTTCCCTAGAACACTTTTCCCAAGGTGGTTTTTGCTGTTCTCTTTGCTTACCTTGACATGACTTTGTCAAATTTTCCATAAAATTCCTCTCCCTTTTCTCTCTGCTGCAGCCATTGGAGCACAAGCTCCAGTTTTCTTCCTGATAGTTATCTTTTGTAAGGAAGAGCATGAGAGGTTGTTTTCTTGTTTCTTTATAGCTCCTAGTTATATTTATAGTGAGAGGGTTTGTATGGATGTGGTTCATTTACTCCAGTAATGGTTAATAGAGCCTTAAGAGCTGGACTTTCAGAGTACCAAAAGTTCAGTTAATGTACATAGGGAATCTGTGGCATCCTTTATGTTGTTACTGCTGGATCCTGCTGCAGAAGCACCAAGTAACTGCTCAGAAATGAATTGTTTTTGTGTTTAATTGATCTTGTATTTAAAAAAAATCCTCACCTGGTGGCCATCCTGTAGGTTCCAGACAGTCATGCTAACCTGTATGAAAGATTCTTCTGTTTCCTCCTTATTTCCTTGTAAACCCCACATAAAACACCTCCTTAGCAAATACTGCCCAATCAAACTGCAGGTTCAATAAAATTTTTCTTATTTCAAGTCATTTACAGAGAGAAACAGACAAGCCCATCTGGATTCTAATTTTATTACTTTTGAATATAAATAGTAATGCATTTTAAGTCATGGAGATGTGGCCAAAGAAAGGCACTGCAGGACTCGATTCAAATGAAGTATCGTTAAGACTGGTAACCAGCAACATTTTTCTAGGGGTACTCATCAGGGGCTTGAAAATTTATTCTTTTAAATGTAAATATTCCTATGACAAGTGTTATTTTATACCATTGATTTGTTTAACAAATTATCCCTGTGGATAATGTTAAGAAAACCTAGCGCAGCTCATATTCAAATTACTGAGGCTTTACTTACTTCATTTTTCTTGTGCCCCAATTCCCCTGAGCCCTGGGAGAATAAGGTAGCATGGATAATAGCATAGGACAGACAAAATTTAAGTTGACAGATTTGAAGTCCCATTTAGTAATTCCTTATAGATGACTTTTATGTATAAGTACAGCCATTAATGCGACTTTAAGCCTCATAATGATTTTAGAAACATTGAATATGCTTGCCACTTTAACCTAGCCTGGCATCTGGAATTCTCCCATATAACTGACTCCTACCCTGTACATCTTATCATTTGTGAGCATTTTTCTTTCATTCAAGTAACAGCAGAATGAACAGCTAGCTTGTCTCCTTTTGTAACCATCATATGTTTGAAGATCATTCAGCTTTTAACCCTTAAACTTGTCTTGCTAATGCCTGCTTATTAAAGCCTAATTTCACTTGCTCTTCCCTTTATGTATGCATCATTCTGCTAAAAGCATTATCTATCCTGTAGCAGGGAATATTGTTCATTGGGGATAATAGAAAATTGACACATTGGATCCCCAGACATATCCTGGAGTCTTTTTACTAGGATTTTTTGAAGACTTTAATGTAGTTACATTCACTTTTCAGCTCATAATGCAGAAAATAACCAGAATGTTCATTTCTGTTGAGCAGTAGTCTGATTTTTCCAGCATCTACTTAACTCTGATAGAAGGAAGCTTTACCACAGAGAATAGTTATGTAGATAAAGATAATTTTCTCCATGACTGACTAAAAATATAAATGGTTGCAGTGACTATATATGTAGAAAGTCACAGGAGGCAAGTGTCCTAGCAAGGTCTTGAATAATCAGATCTTCAGGAAATAAAGAAGAACTTGTAGTTAAAGGAAAACATTGAACATTTTCTGGGCTCTGCAAGACATGGTGGTATTTTTCTTTTTAGCCTAAAAAAAATGAGGCAACCTGAAAGTACTAAGAATTTTAAAATTTCAGAATTTGATAATCTTATCCCACTGTTTGCTGTCACAGTTAAATATAATGCAGCTGAATACCATAGCTACTATTTACTTATCCCACATTTGTAGTGGGAACATAGCTTGTTTTCCATAATAGTTCATTCACATTTTATTTTCTTCAAAGTTTGAAAAGTCTTTTTCCTATAGCAGTCTTTCAGCATTAGTAGCACGTTTATTATCACTGCTACAATTTGACAGCTGACTACTCAGTCAGGAGGGATTCAAACTCTTGTCACTTGACCCCAGGTTTGTTGTTAGCTCTAAACATATGAGGCAGCCTTTGGAAAATTCATTTTTTGAATGTTAGAGTTAGAAAGGATACCCTCATTTTATAGATGAATAAATGGAAACTAACATCGTTATCACCATGACCACAAGTACAGCATTATGAGCAAAACTTGAGGAGAAATCCATATCGCCAAGGCTAAGGCCAATCCTTACCTTAAGGTGTTGTGCCTAGAAAGGAGTCAGAGAAAGATAGTTGAGACAGGTTGGAAAATCTCCAGAAGAAAGTAGTTATTCTCTCAAGTTCAGGAGGAGGTAGTATCTAGAAGCAAGGCCTACTCAACAAGGTTACCAAGCAGTGCTGAAAATGAAGTCATTGACTTTGGTCCCCCTTTGAACCAATGAACCTTGGGAAAAAATTTGAAATTTTGCCAATTCTAATGGTGAGAGATGGGGGCAGCTAGGTAGTGCCATAGTGCATAGAATGCTGGATCTAGAGTAAGGAAGACTTACTTAGTTCAAATCTAGCCTCAGACTCTTCTTAGCTGTGTGACCCTGGGCAAGTCACTTAACCCTGTTTGTTTCAGTTTCCTCATCAGTAAAAATGAACTGGAGATGGAAATGGCAAACCACTCCATTATCTTTGCCAAGAAAACCCCAGCTGGGATCATGAAG
The DNA here is from genome assembly GCF_028583685.1 of Petaurus breviceps papuanus. NCBI lineage: Eukaryota > Metazoa > Chordata > Mammalia > Diprotodontia > Petauridae > Petaurus > Petaurus breviceps. The sequence continues at coordinate 16,000,951 of NW_027185798.1, forward strand.
AGTTGGCCATGCCTGAAATGACTCAGCAACAACAAATGATTAAAGAAATGACAATTGAATCAATTCTGTGATACCATCAGATTATTCCTACAGTTAGTATTGATTACTATTAAATTCAGGAAAAGAAGACTTAAAGAAGGACAAAATTCATTGTTAGTGGGAATGTGAAACTGGCAGACATATTGCTAGTGAAGCTATGAAATGATGTAGCATTTTTAGAGAACAATAGGACAGTTTTCAAAAAGCTGTAAGACTTTTTCCTCTGATGGAGTGATTCTACAATCAGGACTCTAACGATGTTATTGTGAAAGGGGTGGGGAAAAGACATATATGTGCAAAAATATTCCTAGCAATTTTATTTGTAGTGATAAAAAATAACTATTGGGATACGTGAACATAATGGGATATCTTACCACTCCATAAGAAATTACAAGTATGAAGAATACAAAGACATGTGGGAAGACTTAAATGAAATGAAGCAGTAGAAAGAAGGCCAGATCAGAGAAACACCACATCAATTGGCTACTACTTTGTTACAAGGCTAAGAGAATCTAAAAATACACAGAAGATATAAGGGAACCTAGCAAATAGAATTATTTTCTTACTATTTTGTTAAAAGAAACATAGACATTTGAAAACAGACTTTTTTTTTTTTTTTTTTGCTTTTTGGAGGGCAGCTGTGGTTAAGTGGCTTGCCCAACGTCACATGGCTAGTAAGTATGTCAAGTGTCTGAGGCCGAATTTGAACTCAGGTCCTCCTGACTCCAGGGCTGGGGCTGTATTCACTGTGCCACCTAGCTGCCCCAAAAACAGATTTTAAATAACTAGGAGTATATGGTTTTATGTCTGGTCATTTTAAAATTTTGTTTGAATTTTTCTGGATGACTGTATTTAGAATAATATGAATTTTAAAAAGAGAAAGCAGTTTCAGTAGATTGTTGAGGGCAGAAGCCATATTGCAAGGAGTTAGAGATACTGTGAATGATGAGGAAAGAGGGTCATTAGGTAAAGAGAACTCACTAAAAGTAGGAGGCTAAATCATTCTTTTGAAGTAGGAGATTCCGGTTCAGTTGGAGATAGAAGAAGAAATGAAGAGGAATGAAGGAAGGAAGCATTTATTAAGTACTCCCTGTGTGTCTGAGCATTGTGCTCAGGGGGAGGAAGGGGAGGGAATCGGTTTATTAAGCTGGCTGCTCTGGCCACACGCGATGCCAAGTATTTACAAATGTTGTCTCATTTCAGCGATACAACAGCTTTGGGAGATGAGTACTGTGGTTATCTTCATTGTGAATTTGAGGAAACTGAGGCAAACAGAAGTCAAGTTATTTGCCCAAGGAAATACAATTCACAAGTGTCTGAGGCTACATTTCAACTCAAGTCTCTCTCCCTCCAGGCCCAGTGCTCTAGCACCGATGGTACAGATAGAAAAGTCAGAGTCCCTGCTCTCGAGCAGCTCGTGCTCTGAGGGGATAGAGCACACATGTTTAAGGTCTCAGCTGCAGACTGTGTCCTCAGAGTGCCATTGCAGAGTAGAGAGCGGGGCCTCTTCTTTAGCATCTTGTCACTGTCTGATTTGGAAGCATTTGACAGTGATAAAGACTTTGGTGACCAGAATTTTCTTTTCTACGTAGCACCTGCAGGGGCAGGTGTCACACTGCACCTTCCTAGGGGTTAGAAGCAGTGCTATGTCCAAGGCTTAGGGCCCTGAACTCTCTGCATCAGGGTCCAAGGAGGGGAGGTGGTGGTCTAGGGAGTGGTTGTGCTGGTCATTGGATTTGCCTGGTACATGCTGCTTTTTATCTCTCCCCCAGGATTCCCTGTTGCATCAGCTCATCTGGTTTGCCTGCCCTGTGAATGGTAGTTGGTTGACAGTGGTGAGAAGAGCCAGACCCTTCTCCACAGTATTTTTTTCATGAGTTCATGACTGTGAGGGCAGGACTGGAAGCAAGTCCAATGGTCTGAGGGACATTGCATTGCTAAATCTCTTCTATTCAGTATCCAGGGGCATCTCCATCATGATGCAAGGGGAGAGATGGTGGTCTGGGTGTGATGGTGGTCTGACTTGCCTGATACTTGCAGTATCCTGTCCCTCCCTTGGGATTAAGAGTATTTATGTGAGATACATAGTCATTAATAGCAGAGCAATGGGGTTACTGAATGAAGACCCTTCTCTCTTTGAACTACAGTTGGTCATCAGGCCTGTGCTGCAGCCTTCAAGGATTGACCAGAGTTTGTGTTCTGCTCACATATCTTTCAGAACTCCCAGGGCCACCTCCTAGCCACTGCAAGTCTTCTGAGTAAACTTGAGTCCTCCTTCAGGAGGGGGTGGGAGGGCCCTTCTGGAGGTTTTCAAGCAGAGGCCAGGTGATCACTTAGAGGAGATTCCTTTGGAGACATAAATGGGAGAAGAGCTCCTTTCTGAATCTGGAAATTCTGAAAATTTGCCTGAGCATTTGAGATGTTGGTAATCAAGGCAGCTAGGTAATGTGGTACAAAGAGTTAGATCATCCTGTGTGAGCCTAGGCAAATCACTGAATCTCTTAGTCTCGATTTTCTCACCTGTAAAAGGGAGTTAACAACAGTATCTGCTAAATGAGATAATACTTGTAAAGTGCTTTTCAGATCTTAAAGCACTGTCTCATTATTACCGATCCAGTGGGAAAGTATTTGATTTACCATAGTTTAGGTGCGTGGCCTTTGTTGAGTAAGGTGACATTCCATGGGCACTTTGTAGCAGTTATGCTTAGTCTAGGTGGTGCCATGCTATCCTAGTAGTGCAAGTCTGTCCTCATAATGTAGCTTATTGCATTACTTGATATTTCTTCACTATAATAAAGGATAGGCTTAGATGTCAGCAGCACCCATGGCCGGCCAGATCGCCATCGTTTTCTCTTAATTGGTGGAATGGGTTTGTCTCTTAGGCAAAATTATAAAATCTTCAAGCTTAGGGATCAGTAGTCTCTGCTCTGAGGACAAGTCAACAAGTATTTTTTAAGCACTAACTTACATTCTAATGGAAGAAGACAGTATGTAAAAGGAGAGTGGAAAGGGGTGGGGGAGGATAGTAGCCACCTTGGCATGAGAAAGTCCTGTGGGGGGAAGTCAACAGTGCAGTTTGGAGGGACATCTTTGGCCTGGGGAGCTTCTGGGAGGAACTTCCAGTATGAGAAATAGTGCAGGGATGGAGGTTGCTTCCAGGGTGAAGGGGGATCTATGGTATGGTCGACAATCTGCAGGGCAGCCTAGAGAAGAAAGAAGAGGCATTAAGATGCTTGATAGAAGCTCCAGAAAGAGGAGGAGTCCAAACATTGTCATTTGCATTCTCTGATGTAGCATTCTGCATGAGATGCTGCATCCCACCTTGGGCACATAGAGAAGAATGCTTAGGACCTAGGGAAGTTGAAAGAAGTGACCAAGAAGGTGTCTTCTTCCTTCAGTCTTCAAAATCAGGACTGCTCTCATGATGCTTGCTTGCTCCTGTTCCTTATCTGCTTACCAATCTATAGCTCTGGGATTCTCAAACTAATAGATGAGTTATATGACTTTTATTTTTAAAAGGTATTAGTAATAATTCTCTATTTGAAAAGATATGAAAACTGGACAGGAGTTTGGCAGAGCTTAGGTTTAGATTAACATCTTATACCACCTGCTACAGTTAAGTTCAAAATGGATGTGTGACTTTAATATTTTTAGAAAATCACCACCTGAAAAAATGTGAAGAAATTTTGATAACTAAAGAATTGGGTCAAGTACATTTCACAGCTTTGGCTTAGGGGAAGATTCCTAACCAGACAAGGGGCAGAAGTGATCGAGGAAGATATAATAGATAGTTCAGATAACATAAAATTAAACTTTTGCATAAACAAAATCAGCTAGAGTAAAAGGGAGTAGTTAGTTGGGGAGAAAATCTTTGCATAAGAAAAGAACCTAACATCCAAGGTATATAAGGCGCTAACACAAAAATAAAAGACTGAAAGCCAGGTGGTCAGAGAATGTGAACAAATAGTTCTCAAAATAAAAAAAGCATATGAAAGATTACTTTAGTTACTTTAAATTACTAACATTAGGACAAATGCAAATCACAAACAACTCTGAGGTTTCCCCTCATGTTTTGCAAATTGGAAAAATGTTGAAGGAATGATAGGGAAAACACAGGCACTTCAAAACCTTATTGATGGAGCTATGAATTAGTCCAACCACTCTCAAATGTGATTTGAAATTATATTGAGAAAAGAAGGTACATTTACACACCAAAATATTTATAGCAACACTTTTTGTAGTAACAAGTCCTAGGAGCAGAACCCATTGATTGAAGAAATGGCTGAATAAATTTTGGTACATGGATGTGAAGCGTTGTAAACCATGATGAATGTGAAGAATATAAATCAGCATGGCTAGACCTTTATGAACTGAAGAAAGCAGGAGGAAAACAATGTGTACAGTGACTGCAACAGTGTAATTAGAAAACAGTAACAACAGACCTGGAAAGCCAACTGTTGATCCCAAACAGAGATAGGCTGCAGAGGTACAGGACTCCTTAATTTTCTGGAACTGCTTTTCCCCCTTTTTATTCATGCTTAAAAGGGTTGACTCTGGCAATAGGAGAGGAAGGGATATATTGGAAAATGAATGTGATGTGAAGTCAAAAGATACCAGTACAAAAGTTTTGAAAAGGATCATCTCAGAGCACATTAATACTCTAAGAGAAGTTGCTGTAGTACAGATTTATTTGACGTTTCAATTGTTGCTTAAGAAATGAGTAGGTTGGACATCATCTCTTAAGATCTCTTATCTCTCAAGCCATTAAGCATTAAGTCAGGCAAGTCTTTATTGCTTAGAATATCTAGCATGATGTCCATAAAATGTAAGATTGTAGTCTCTTTCTGTTGTTTTTTTTTAAATTTTGGCTGGTTCATTTGAGAGAAACTTATTTTCATCATTGACCCCATTGATTTTCTTCACAAGGAGCCAGCTTTTGGAAGCAAACATGAAGCCCCATCTTCTCCCATTTCTGGCCAGCCCTGTGGAGATGACCAGAATGCTTCTCCTTCCAAACTTTCCAAGGAAGAGTTAATACAGAGCATGGACCGGGTGGATCGAGAAATAGCAAAGGTAGAGCAGCAGATTCTCAAACTGAAAAAGAAGCAGGTAAGTACATTTTGTAGCCTTTCATGCTGTTTGTATTGCCACTGCTGCCCCTCGTCTTTATTCCTGAAGTTCCTTCTCTGACGTGGGGGCTGCTGCTAAGTTAGTCTTGGAGTGCACAGCCTGGTTACACAGGGGTCTTCAGAATCTTTTGATGTTTCTCACTCCCCCACCTTGTGTGCCCCTCCCCCCTCCCCCATTGCCTGTAGAATAAAACCCAGATTCAACCTGCCATTGAAGATTCACCCATCATCTAGGCAGAGTGAAATCTTTGGCTGAATGGAATGACTGACCCTTCCCGAACAGAATGCATGCACTCCTCTTTTTTAATGTTGCTTCCTCTGTCCATCTTTCTATCCTCTGAATTTCTCTGTTGCACCAAAGCCCAGTTCAGACTTCTCCCATAGCTGCCCTTGACTTTCTACCTGCATCCTTTGCCTGTGCCCTGAGGAAATTGGAGGCTCCTCGAGCCCAGGAGTTGGCTCATTTGTCTTACTAACTCATTGGCCTTCATTAATGAAGACCTAGGCTTCATTGGTGTGGAAAGATCTGGGTGAAAACATGTCTGCACCTCCACTAAGAGCTTCTAGGGGACCCTGAGACATCAAGGCATTGCCCTAAGGCTGCACAGGATATTTCAGAGACGATTTCAGAGAGGATACTTAAACTGAGGTCTTCCTAACTTCAAATCATCTCTCTCTCTTCACTCCCTTATGTTGCCTCTATGTTGAATTGAATGTAAGTGGTAATTACATTGTATTAATTATGTTACTAGTACTCTGTGTGTAAGATTACTTGGGGATGTAAATGGGTGATGTCTTCTCCTTTACAAGTAAAATGGGTTAAATCAGTGACATTGTTTTGAAAATTAGGTTGTTCTAAATGAGAGTGTTGAACTACTTTTGAAGGCTGTTCCCCATTTCTGTTGCTTTATTACACTGTAAACCGATGTTTTAAATTTTCCTCATGATGAAGTATTGTAGATCTGTTCAGAGTAATCTGGAATTGAAAAACAGGTGGGGAAAGTGGCTTTAAACTATACTATATTACAGGATCACCTGCAGCAAACCATTCTGGTGGGGCTGCATAAGTATAGCTTTTATATATCATTGACTCTAACCAGTTCCATTAATCAAAACACAGAGTAGTTTTATTAATGCATTGATGGAAAAACCTCTTTATTATATCTCTTACAGCTCTATAATATTTCATCTGAATGTATTTGAAAATTTGGTAAGCTTTTAATTAAAAGTTACTTCTTTCTGATCCTTTTAAAGCTAATTGACTAGTGGACCAGCTATATGAGGTATCAAGGAAATATCAGATAAGAAGGAATAGGAAGCCTTATCAAAAGGAAAAAAAATAGTGGAACAGAAGGCAACCCTTTTTCTTACTGGAACCCAAAGGTTCCAGTCCCGGGTGTTTGGGGTGGCAAACTCTCTGGCTTCCATGGTGGCCATTTTTCTCTTTTCAGGCTTTTGCTGAATGTTGTGAAGAAGAGAGTCAGCTTCTTTCTTGAGCCCAAAGAGCATTTGGGGTGTAAACGCTGCTGGTTGACTAGAGGAACCTTTGAAACAAATTCACTCTGCTAAGAGCCTGTCAGTATAGACTGTGGTGTGAAGCTACTGAAAGTCATGGAATCCACCTGCAGGCTCAGGAGAGTGTAGCTTGCACAGAGCTGCAGGATTAGTTCATTCTTAAGCTTAGGGTAGGACCGCAGCTTCAGAGCTGTAAGGGACCTTCGAGGCCACCCGCTTGGTTCAGCTCCCCTCTATTGTAGCTGGGGCTCCGATTGCTCTTGGACCAGCCTGTGTCATTGGTAGGGCTAGAAGGTAAGCCAAGGGTCCTCTGAGCCTAATACAGTGCCACACGGTCATGGCAGGAGACGACTAAGGAGAAAGCTATGGAAGTGTGGTTAGTTGTTTTGATTTAAATACAGTGTTTAATAATAATTTGGGAGCTTAGACCTTTGATTTTGCTGGTGCAAGGAGCTTACAGTGAGGCCCCTCCCTGCCCAGTGTAGGCTGGTACCTTCTTTGCTTAGAGTTTTAGGGAGTTGCCTGGGCACTGAAGTGGGGGAATGATTCACACTGTCAAGGTTTGTTGGAGGCTGGCTTTGAGCCCAGGTTTCCTTGACTCTGAGGTCAGTTCTCTGCTCTTCCATGCTGCCCCCCACCAAGAAGTCCAGAGACACCTGTTTTTTTTTTTTAATAAAAAGCGAGCTTTCTGGTTCTTCTGGGAAGTCTCATTGATCAGAACACAGCCAATATGCCTCCATTGCCTTGTGCCCCTCACTGTAGTGATCTGTTGAACTTGCCCAGTGGCTAGGATTTTTAGTTTTCTTAAAAGCGATTTAATAGAGGTATGATATGCCTCAGAACTTTTTGTAATTTGCAAGTTTGATGAGCATTATATCTAGGCCTTTATCTTTGTCATTGATAAAAATTTCAAAAGAGTAAAAACATTTTGCTGTGGCCATCACAGACCCCCTGGAATACTTACTCTACTAAAAATCTTCTGCCACATTGACATTGAACCATTAGTGACTACTCTTAAAAGTCCAGTCATCTAATTCTGAATCACTCTATTCATCTAGTAGACATCTCTCCATTTTACCCACAAGATATATGTCAGTTATTCTTTTTATTTTGTCCTTTCATAAATGTTCCATGACTCTGCTCACCATACTGGAGACCTTCCTCTAGGTTACTTGACATTTTGTGGGCACCAGCAGAGTCCTTGGATTGTCCCTCAGTTATGCCCCATGGTTAGCCCACCCCCTTTTCTAATTCTGTGTTTTCTCAGTGACAGTCCTCATTCTGCCATCTCACTGGCCTCATGTCACAGATCACGCTCCCTTCACATCCTTTCCAACCATTTACTCAGGCCAGCTTGCCAGTTGCCTGCCACTGTAGTGCTACTTCTCTTGGACTAGCATCCTGTTCACAGAATCACCAGAATCTATACCTTAAGTTCCTGTTAAGCTATTTCACTCATTTTTGGAATCTTTGGCACTCCCACTTCCCTGGTGGGTTCCAGCTATCTTGATGCGTAGCCAAGTACAAATGAGCCCACTTTAACTCGATATACAGAGCTGGCCCCAGACCATATACCACCTTACCAGTCCTCCCAACTATCCGTTTAGACTATCTTGTCATCTTGACTATTACTCTGCGTATGCCTCTCTTTCTTCTCCTCCACCTCTTGTTCTGGACATGGTAATCATATAAATAATAACTTTACTTCTGGAAAAGAATGTTAAGTAACCTTGCTGTGGGCCAACTCACTGTCCTTGTGATTCCCCAAACCAAAACTTCCTAATCCCCCAGTCATCCATCTGTGTAATCTCTTCCTATTTGAATGTTAGCTCCTTGGGAACAGAGATTGTCTCTCTTTTGTAGTTGTAATACCCAGGACGTTAGCATAGTGCATGGTGAATGGCAATGATTTAATTCTTTTCATCTTAGTATAACCGCAGGCAAGTCGATTAACCATTTCAAGGCTCATTTTCCTCATCAGTAAAATAAGAGTGTTGGCCTAGAAGATGTCTGTAGTCCCTTTCAGGTACAAATATATGATTTCTGGTCTTTAAGATTTATTAGGGAAAGGTAAAATCAAGAGGTATGAATGCTGAATGTTCAGCAGGCTTAGTAAAGCCTAGAAAAGAATTATCATTTGGGATTGAAGGACAGTAGAGAAAAGGAAATATGTGGAACTGTTTGTTTTAGAAAAATGTTGAATTCTCCTATCCAGCAAAAAATTTTGGTTCTGTTCCACATGTCGATGTTAGTCTAGACAAGAAACAGAATCATGAGGGATTAGGATCGGATTTGATTTGAAAACACACAATCCCAGTCCCTCAGAATTTTCCCAGAGCTATTCTGTCTTTCTAGAAATTTTCTCAACTTGAGATGATGACAGGTGTATAACTCGATCGGTAAGCATTTATTAAGGGCCCCTAGTAAGTGCCAGGCAATGGGATAGGGCCTGTGGTATAAAGATAGAAGTGAGCTGCTCCTGTTCTCCAGGAATTTACATTCTAGTGGGGGTTATATTTGATCCTAGCAGCAAAAGGGGGTCTGACATGTGCTTTAGGAAGTTCCCTTTGGTAGCTCTGTGGACAGTAGTGAAGGGAGCGGTGTGAGGCAGGGAGACCTATTAAGAAGCTATTAAAATGTGAAAGAGGTGATGTCTGAGCTAGTGAAAGAGGTCAAATGTGTGTGTGTGTGTGTGTGTGTGTGTGTGTGTGTGTAGTCATCCATAAACTTATGTACACGCACACACATATACATACGTTGTTGAGTTGTTTCAGCCGTGGCTGACTCTTTGTGACCCCATTTGGGGTTTTCTTGGCAGTGATACTGCAGTGGTTTGCCATTTCGTCCTCTAGCTCATTTGACAGACGAGGAAACTGAGGTAAAACAGTTAAGTGATTTGCCCTGTGTCACACAGCTAGGAAGTGTCTGAGGCCAGATTTGAACTCATGGAGAAGAGCCTTCCTGACTCCAGGCCTGGCGCTCTTATTACTGTGCCACCCAGCTGCTATATATATACATGTGTGCTCACACATACACTCATATACATACATATATGTGTGTGTGTATGTTTAGAAATATATCTAGTCAACTCATTGGTTAGGTGGGTGGGTAAAGTTTGAGGAGCTGAGGATAATCCTGTGGTTGTGAAACTGGGAGACTGGAAGGCTGGTGGTTTCTTTGTCAGAAATGAAAAAGTTCAGAAGAGGGTGGAGTCTGCCCAGGGAGTAGGGGAAGACAGTGAGATCTGTCTTGGATGTATTTAGTTTGTGATACCTTTGGGGAATGTCCAGTAGATAGTTGATAATGCACGTGGCTGGAATTGAAGAGAGTCACCAGGAGGGAATCATCTTCATAGATGAACAGTTAAACTGAGGGGAGATGGTGAAATGCTTGAGAGAGAGTGCTGGGGTGAACCCTACATAGTTCTGTGGATATGGATGAAAACAGTCAAGGAGACTGAGGAGCTGGGAGGCAGAAATAGAAGGAGGAGAGAGAAGCGAGGAGAGACGGCTCTGTAGTTTCTCATGCTCTGGAGAGATCAAGAAGGATTAGAGGAGTGAGTGAAAACAGTTAAAGATGTCATTGGCCACTTTGGAGAGAGCAGTTTCAGTTGAATGAGGATTGCAGAAGTTTGAGGGGCAGTGGAGGGGAGGGGCATAGATAGTCTTTTTCTAAGCATTTAGCTGAGGAAGGGAAGAGAGGTTTAGAACGGCATCCAGGGGAGGGTTTTAGGGTAGAGGAGTCTTGGCGGGTTGGGAATAGTTGCATCATATGACTAGAATTGGAAGAGCCCTGAGAAATGGCCTGGCCTGGTCTCATTCCTCAGGCCAAAGATGCTGTGTGACTGCCTAAATGTCACATGCCTAGTTAATAATTAGTCATTGTTGTCCATGGTTCATGGGATGATAACTGGAGAAAATCTCACTAATAGGAATCTATTTTTGCTTGTTTCTGAGGAGATATTTCCTAGGAGTGTCTTTGTAGCTTCACAGTTTAGCAACTGACTGCTCAACTCTTGAATTTCTATAAATATCTTGATATGTTATTTCCTTTTAAATAAAATCTAGCAGGCGTGTTCAAACGTGCATCTTAGTGATGACTAATGACCCTCTCTGTATGAGTTTGTTTACCACAATTTTAGCCCACCTCCTTTTTTCTCATTTCTGATTTGTAAGAGTACTTTATTAATTTTCCTCATTAATTTTCACATGCAGTTAGGCTTTTCCTCGTAGACTAAATACTTTTAAGTCCTTTGACTCTTCCCCATTTCTGTATGCTAGGGTCTTTCTATATGACAGGCACTGAATCAGGTTTTTGAAGCCTCTCCAATTTTTCCTCACCATTCACCTGCATTTATTGAGCCTTTTGTTCTTTACCTAGCATTGTCAGACCTTGGGGAAGATGGAGTAAAGAGATACTGCCAGGGCCACAGGAGTGAAAGACTTTTCAGAAAGACTAAGACAGTCTGCATGTGACATATAGAAACATAGGGAATGCACAAAACTTTGTTTTGTGTATAGGTATATAGGTATACGTACAAATATGTTGTAACGGGGGAGATGAGAAATAAAATATTTACTAATGTTACAGATTCCGTACAATCTGTAACAATTCTGAATAATTAATGGAGCAAGTCTCCTCTATGGAGTCTTCCCAGGGAAAATGAATACAATTTGGCACCAGGTAAGGCTGTGTGTGATTGGGAAGATTTTGCATAGCCTGTGACTGGAGGGGGTATCTATCAGGCATACAGATAGGATGACTCCACAGGCTGGCTCAAACTTAGGCATGGGGAAAGCTGTAAAGGAGAGAGGAAATCTGTAGATTCAAAAGTCTTAATGTATTTCAAAACCCCTATGTGTAGATCCACACATAAAGAGGCTTCTGTTATGGAACCTTCATCTTGCAGCCTCCTAGTCTTGATTTTTAAAAATATTTTTCTACTTTATCAGATGATAAAATAAAAGCAGGCAAGGGTAATGTATGTGAAACTCTTAGGGTACTGTAGAAATGTCAGCTATTAGTACTTCTGGCCTATCATCTCCCAGTTCTCATTTTATATTTGGGCTGTTTATCCTGCTTATTTAATGGTTGTCATTTTTATGATAGTGTGAGCATAACTAGAATATGTGGTTAAAGCAGAATGAATGGTTCTTTTAAGGCTTAGCTTATCTTAAAAGGTTTTATGTTTATGAATTGTATCACTTAAAACAATTTGGATTTCTTATAGAATCATGCTTTTGATTTGCTTTTTTGTACCTTTAAAATTTGTTTAAAACCATTTTTGGGAGTAATTATGATCTAGTTTTATGAAGAAAAAACTCCTGGTTTTCCTTTTTTGTTTTGGTATGCTTTAAAAAAAATTCTAGGGTGATTTTTACTTGAATAAAAATATCAACATACCCTCTGTGTTCATCAATTCCCATCTTAACCGGCTTTGGCTTTTTTTTTTGTTATTAGCACAGAAAATAATGGTTCTTATTGTAATTGTGTTCATTTAATTTTTAAAAAATGGTTATGCAACATAAGTAGCCAACTCTTGCTCAGTAGCCTGTTTTATCTCTAGTGACTAATTATTAGTTGGGGTAACATGCTGCAGATGTTTGATTTCTTTTTCTTTCTGTTTCTTAGCAACAACTTGAAGAAGAAGCTGCTAAGCCTCCAGAGCCAGAGAAGCCTGTGTCCCCGCCTCCTGTGGAGCAGAAACACCGCAGTATTGTCCAAATTATTTATGATGAAAATCGGGTAAGCCTGCATTTGCTGGGAGCTGACTCGTGAATGTAATCTTCAACATTGTATTAAAACCCACTCCATTTTTGGATTTGAGTATAGGTTGCAGTAAGCATCTAAGATGTTCAGTTTGTAAATCTCTTAGGATTCATGAACTTTCATGACTTGAACATGATTTTTTTCTTTTCACCTGACTTGGTTGAAAGCTTTTGATAGCCATCTTTTGGAAGGAAAGAGGCCTGGTTCTTAAGTGCAGTTCATCTTTCATGAAGTAGAAATTTATCTGGTTGTCTTGGGGGGAATCATCTAATTATAGATTCTCAGTGTGTGTTCTCTTTTGGCCCAAGTCAAAGAGAAATCTCCTTCTCCGGTTTAAACTCTTAGGGGACACTTAATAACATTCATTACTAATGAGCTGCAGTGTCACAGGTGGAAATTGTCTCTAAACTTTATTATAAACTTTAAAACTTAAAATTGGGACTCACAAGAGACTGTGGTCCTTTCCAAGCAATTTCAGCTTTCATTGCTTCGTGTAATCACTTCCTTATCTCTTGTTTTCTTTGAACTAAAAATTCCTGCTGGTTTGAAACACCCTGCAGTTACAATACTATTAGTATGTTGGTTTCACCTATTTTTTGTGTGTGTGTGTGTGTGTTAAGCTATCACAACAAAAGCACTATTTGTGATAAAAATTAATATAGATGATGGTAGTTTTTTGAATACACGCAGTTGTGAAACGTGTGAATTTAGAAATCTTTGAACTTTTCTCCATGTTAGTAGCTTTTAACATGTACAAAATTGATGTAACAAGATTGTGGCTTTGTTTAGAATTGCTGTATATAAAATTGACAATTTTAATCAGATGCATGCTTAAAATTAACTGTATTTCCTTAAATACTAAATCTTACTTGGCCAACAGCTTATGTTTTAAATGAGAAAGGAAAAGGAATTGTTTGTTGGATGATGTCATAAGGTATTCTATAAAAGCTGTGATATTATTCAGTTCACTTGCTGTTATGAAAAGTGTAGCCATCATTATACAATAAAGTCAAGGGTCGTGTCTAATTAACCAGCCTAGGGGCCAAAGGGAATTAGGCTTGTCTTGAAACAAATGGAGTAATGGAGGAAATTAGAGCTAGTTCAAGGTGAGAGCTTTAGGATTCTTCCCTGTGACATTGCTTTCTTGATTAAGTCTCTGCTGTAAATGAATATGACATTGGTAAATGGAGAAGTGATGAGACTGTTTATATGTACAAAGTTTCTTGGTAGGTTCATAAGCTACCGTGTTTCCCCGATAATAAGACCTATCCCGAAAATAAGCCCTCCCCTTACTGTGTAAGATTCCTCTAAAATAAGCCCTATTGAGATCGCTACTGTAGTGAAGGTGATCCCCTGCGCTACACGCTACATTACGGTACCCTCTGTATGAGCTGCAGCAGTGAGCACGTCATCCTGTTCTTCCCCAGTGATTTGCTTATTGAATAAAGGTACATTTTTTTGTTCACATTTACCTGTTTATTAAAATTGCTGTCAATGTTCATTAAAATAAGCCCTCCCCTGAAAATAAGCCCTCTGGTGTTTTTCTGTCCAAAAAAACTAATAAGACAGTGTCTTATTATCGGGGAAACACGGTAGCTTTATAGTTTTTGTTTTTTCAGAACCTAAGCTTTTTTGAAATATCTTGCCTAAGAGAAAGCTATAAAGTTTTAAGTACTTTATGGATATTAGAGAGTTGGTGTCATGAAAGGCTACCATTTTCCTTTTAAAGTATTTTGTGCCAAATATTATTGACTCATCATCTTTAGAAGTGTGAACAAAACATGAATATAAATGTAAATTCATTGATGTTTAATTGGTGTTGTTTGATTTACAGGCATAAAACACATGAATCAAATGTTAGTGAAATTCTTTCAGAAAAAAAAGATTTGGTGGAAAATTTTGTTTACATTTAATTTTGGTCATAGCTGTACACCCTTTTGATAGAGAAATTTCTCTTGTCATTCTGAATGTCGTGCCCAAAGGAAGAAATCTCCCTGACTGTTCATTCTCTGGGTTGTAACATTAGTGTATGTCCAGCTACCCTTAAAATTCTAAAAGATGGAAAGTTGATGTAATGTGAAATCTCTAATTAATCTTAGGTCCTCTGATGGTGAACATGCTCAATTCCTCATTAGTAATTATTGCAAAATTATATATTTTATAGCCTACTTAGTGCTTGGTATTTTCCATGGGGACCCACACTCAGTAGCCTTAAAAACTCCTATTGATCAATCCTAAATAGCTGGGCACCACGAAAATGGGGAAGAATTTTAGGAGTAAGATCTAGAAATAAAAGAACATTTTCTTCCTCATTCTTTCTTACTTAACTGTTGCCACTTGATGACAGATTGGGTCTGTAGCACTTAAATTATTAATTTTTGTGTTAATGATTGTAATGCTGACTTTTCTTAGTACTTTATTGTTTATTTATTCAAAAAACCTGTATTAAGTTTCTGCCAAGTCATTGTGCTCAGTCCTGGCAATATAGAGATATACAGGGATTCTGCTTTTTCAAAATTCATTCTAAAACAGGGAAGTCTGTTAAACACATTTGATTGAATTCAAGAAGTGTTTATTAAGCCCTTAACTCTGTGTCAGCTTCTGTCATTATGAAGATAATGAAAACCAGGATACAAGGAAGAATGAGTTAAGTGCAGAGGGAAAGGCGAGAATCTAAGATTTACAAAAACACTTTACATCATTTCATTTACACGAGCCCCGTGTGAGGCAGGTGATATAAATGTTCTTGATCCTCTCCCTCCTCTCCCTCATTTTATAGAATTTAAGTGTGTAGTTTGAGTTCCTCATTATGTGATGTGTACATAAGGAGTTGTGTGAGAGACTTACCTACCATCCAGTAGGATGGTCAAAAGACCAAGGCCGAACATTTTAGAAGTAAGCTATTCTGGAAGAAAATTCTGCTTGAGTAAGATTTAAAGTTCAGATTATGATTCATTTGGTCTCCAAACATACCATTTTACCAGGGTAATACTCAAAACAGTCTCATGACCTGCAATTACTTCTCACAGCTGTGGACTCCAGAAACATTCATTGGTTCTCACGTTGCAGAATAATACATGCTGGAAAGTAGTTCTTGGAGTTTAGCAGAGCCATTCTCCAGATGACCTATTTATTTGATTTTATTTTTTATCGGGGGAATATTTGCAAATGAAAGACACCAAAGCATAAGAGGGAACTATAAAAATCAATCTTTTGCCTCATGATTTAAAGCACTGTGGGGAAAATGCTTTTAATTTTGCCTAAATTTGTTAGGAACTTGGTATTTTTACCAGCAGGTAAGCCAGGAGTTTGAATTTGAGTCACAAAACTTCAGCATTGAAGGGGGCCTTAGATCTCAAGTTCAGCTGGTGTCCAAAGGACACCTTCCCCTCTTCTAGGCCTGACAGGTGGCCATCCAGCCTCGGCCCCTGGCACTGAGGCACCGAGGAGCTTGCTGCCTCTCGCAGCAGACAGCACCTGCGTTGGTTTAACTCAATTCTTTCTCAGAAAGTTTTACCCTTTGGAGCCAAGCAGTACAAGTGTGGACCTTTTGCACGTGGCACGTGGTCAGATATTTCAGCAGAATGATTACACTGCCCCTCCTTACATTCCCCTATCCTTCCAAAGGGAGGTCTTCTTACTCCCGCCTCATCATCTCTAGTTCATTCAGCCACCTCATTCTTTAAGGTGATCTTGAGGCACTTCATTGTTCTGGTCACCCTGCTTTGTTTTTGTTTTTAATAATATTTTTATTTTACTTCCCCCAACTACATGTAAAAGCAATTTTTTTTTTTTAATTTTTTAAAGCAATCGGGGTCAAGTAACTTGCTCAAGGTTACACGGCCAGTTATTTCTGGGTGTGGTGCTGAGTGTCTGAGCCCAGGATTTGATCCAGGTCATCCTGACACTGGAGCCGGTGCTCTTACTCGCTGAGCCCCCTGGCTGCCCCTAAGCAATTGGGGTTAAGTAACTTGCTCAAGGTTACACGGCCAGGTGTTTCTGGGTGGGTGCTAAGTGTCTGAGCCCGGGATTCGATCTCCAAGTCTTTTCAACACTGGAGCTGGTGCTCTTACTTGCTGTGCTACCTGGCCGCCCCAAAAGCAATTTTTAACATTCTTTTTTTTTTTTAAAGTTTTGATTTCTAAATTCTATCCTACCTCTCTTCCCCTTCCCTAAGATGGTAAGCAATCTGATATAGCTTATACATGTGCAGTCATGTAAAACATTTCTATATTAGTCATTTTGTGCAAGAAGACTTGAACCAAAAAAAAAAGAAGGAAAGAAAGTGAAAAATAATATACTTTGGTGTGTATTCACATGCTATCAGTTCTTTCTCTGGAGGTGGATAGCATTTTTCATCAGGAGTCCTGTGGGTCTCCAATTGTATTGATATTTGGGCACTCTTTAAGGGGATTTCCTAAACAAATAGCATAAAATAGTATATTCCTTTTTTCATATTTTTGTAGTGATTTTTTCCATGTGTTTATATTTTGTTTTTCCAAATTGCATCCTTCTTAAGGGCAGGGACTTATATTAATTAGATCAAAGACAGCACCTTAACTGTGTCTTGTTAATAGGTATTCAAATATTGATTTTTGTTGTGTACTAAATTAAGGTTATATTACCTATTAAAGGAATTATTTTGTTTCCATGTACCTTGAGACATGAATGGATATACTAACAATATTAATAGAAGTTAGATTTGTTTAGGTTCCTGATTTGTTGTGCTAGCTGTATAATTTTTATCTAGTTAGTCTCTACCATACAATTCTTTTTATTCTAGTTATGTTAAAATTATAATACTTATTAAAAACAAGTCTGATTCTGTTTGATCAATAATGAATATCTACTGTATATTTGTCACTATTCACCAATTCAGTCCGACTTCATTTTAGTCTGAATTAATAAACTTTATTATACATTGGCAAATGAAGCCAATATTCAGACCATAATTGTATTTCAAGTTACTTTTTAAAATGAGTTTGTAGTCAACTAATTTTAGTTAGAGAAAATTCTAAAATATTTAGCATTCCTTTTAAAGTTAAGTTTTGGTGTTTAACTGCTTAATTTCTATTTGCCTTTAACAATTCTTAAAGCTTTAGTTATTCCCGATAAACAGGGAGGGCAAAGTTAGAATGTACCTTCTCACAAGGAGTTGATGTAGTTTTAGAATAGTAGCAGTCCACAAATTGAGAAGGAAATGAATGGCATGAACTTTGGGGAAGAAGGGGAAAATTATCCCTATTTGTATAATATATGATGTTATACCTAGAGCACTCCAGAGAATCATCAAAGAGACTAATTGAGATTGTTAGATCAGTGCCCAGAATAAACTAGCAAAAATGAACAGTATTTTTATGTAGCAAATTTTTAAAAAAGAAAATAATAGAAATTGAAATTATTAAAAAAAAAAACAAAATAGGACTTATTTGATTACAAAATACTCTGAAGAATTTGTTAAGAATTGAAATAATTAGAAGGATATTCATTGCCCAAATCTGGGCTATGCCATTATTTTAAAATTAGTATTACTACCTAAATCATAGATATGATGCTATGCCAATAGAAGTTCCAAGAAATTACTTTATATGCTACTTTATAGAAGCAGACAAAGTAACAGATTTATTTGGAAAAACCAAAGAATCTAGAATTTCTAGGGGTATGTGAAAAAATAGTTAGGAGTAAACATGGAAATAGTATTTCCAGACCTCAAATTATATCATAAAGCAGGAAGAACTAAAACTCTGATACTGGGCAAAAACTTGAAAGTAAATCAGAGGAATATTCTAGGTAAGCATGAATCAGAAATAATTGAACTCTTAATTTTGACTTTAAGAAATCTGAGAACATCAGGGGTTTTTTTTTGGTTTGTTTTTTGCCTTTTGGAGGGGAGAAGACAGGGCATTTGGGGTTAAGTGACTTGCCCAAGGTCACACGGCTATTAAATGGTAAGTGTCTGAGGCCAGATTTGAACTCAGGTCCTCCTGACTCCAGGGCCAGTGCCTGTGCCACCTAGCCACCCTGAATATCAACTTCTTAAGGAAAGATTCCTTTTGGTAAGAATATTAGGGAAACTAGAAAGCAGTTTGGCAAAATATTAGGTTTAAACCAGCATATTCCACACCATGTACACAATCAAGTTTTAAATGCTTATTTCAATTAAATATGAAAGATGTCATTTAAAATAATTGGAGTAAAATGGATAGATATATTTTCCATGACCTTAAGGTGAAAATTTTTAAGCAAACAAGAGATATAAGAGATCCTCAAAGATAAAATAGATGATTTCAGTCACATAAAATTGAAAGACTTTTCAATGGACAAACTCAGCACAACTCCAATAAAAAGGAAGACTATAGATTTAAAAAAATGTTCGCATTAAAATATCTCTAGTGATCGGAGAATTAAGACGTAAGGAGAACTAACATAAATATTTAAGATTGAACCATTCCCCAGTGGATAAATGATTAACCACGTGAAAGGCTATCCTAAATTACTGATAATAAAATAGGAATTCAAGTCAATACAGCTCAGATTTTATATCCAGAAAATTGGTAAATTTGGCAAAACATGAAACAGTGTTGGTGGAGTGGTGGGAAAACAGGCACATATACTATTGGTGGGATTGCAGATTGGTAATCATTCTGGAAAATAGTTTGGAAATTTTCTAAGAAAGTGACTAAAGCATCTGCCATCTTTGACCCAGAGATATCACTGCTGGGCACATATATGTCTATATGCCTATCTATCTATATATATGTTTTTATCAGTATGTACACACACATGCACGCACACACTAATAAGGTCAAAGACAGAAAGGTCCCACATGTGCCAAGATATTTATTACAGCAGTTTCAGTGGTAGCAAAGAACTGGAAGTAAAGGTGTCATTCAGTTAGAAAATGGCTAAACAAATTGTTTCACATGAATATATTGGAGTGCTACTGTGCTGTAAGAAATGACAGGACGATTCAGAGAAATGGGAAGAATTCTGTGTATGGAGTGTAGTAAGTAGTATAGTATAGTAAACCAAACAAGGAAGACATTCTGCTTAGAGCTTACAGTTCTTTAAACTAATAGTACAGCCACCAAAATCGCTTGAAACTGACCATCTAACATGACCTGGCTTGACACCAGAGAAAAAAAGCTGCACCGCTCTTTGTTGTAGAGGACAAGGACTTTGGTTATAGATTATATGTAGAATGCATATGCCATCCAAAATAGGCTGTGTATTTGCTTATGCTGAGCTATTTTTTCTCTCTCTTAATCTGTTACAAGGGGAAGGCTCTTTGGAGCTAGCAAAGAGGGAAGGGATATATTTGAAAATATAGAAGCAAAATGTGTTAAAATTATCTGTGCTTTAGATAGTGATGCTAGAGACAAAACAGTCTAATTCATTTATTTGTTGAAAAGGTATATAATACAAATTAAAGAGATATTAAATCTCTTCTACCCACAACACAAGGGATGTATATTTGGAAATAAGAATTTTCTAGGATAGATGTTTGTTATGTTTTTTTAGTATGTAATTATTTTGTTTATAATTATTCAATACAACAATGTCTTTATCATTTATAGAAAAAAGCAGAAGAAGCTCATAAAATTTTTGAAGGTCTTGGCCCAAAAGTTGAACTGGTAAGTGAGCCTTTGCCTTTTTCTTGTATTGTTTTCTTGTGTGTTCTTTATTCTATTTTTACCTTTTAGGACTTTGTTCATTTTATCTTTTTTAAAAAAATTGATGTTTCAGTCTTTACAACACATACATTTTTGAACATAACTATCCGCATCCTCTTTGCCCAGAAGACCTTTGTTCATAACAGAATTAAAACAGAATTAAATTTATTTTCAATATGAGTTAGTTGGGCCTATGGTGGGCACTTCTGTTTATTCTGCACCTTAATAGGCAGCTGTTATGAATTGCTAGGGCCACATTCCTCTCCTGATTATAGCCTTCAGATGGTTAGCCTCTCCAGACTTCTGTTGAGGTTGCTAGTCTTGGGAAAAAACCCTGCTGCCATTTCAAAGACCAGCACCTTTGTACGGCCTCAGCTTGTGCTGTTTTAGCTTACCCTTTGATAAACAAGGGTCGCCTTCATGCCTTCTGTGCTAAAGCATTCTAACCAAACGTGGGTGGATCTTTAATTTATCAGTTCAGACTGATTATCTGATCAGTGCTAGGAGCTCCTGATGTGGAACCTCTTTCTGCCTGTATAGTTTGGCACCTTTATGTAATTTATGGTCTTAAGATGTTTCTGAGGGCACCAGAAAGTTAAACATTTTGGGCAGGTCACACAGCGAAGAAGTGTCAGTGCCAGGACGTGAACCTCTGTCTTGCTGACTTCATGGCTGATCCACAATCCATGAAGCCACACTTCTCTCTTTGCTCATTGTGAATAAGAAAATGGAGGTAGGGCCTGTGTGTATATCTTTGTGTGAGTAACCCACTGCCTCTCATTGGTCCTGCAGGACAGACTAAGTATTCCTACTGGATTTTGGATTACAAATATTAGGGAGGGAAAGAATCAGTGATGATGCTAATGGCCACCTTTAACTTTCTTTGAAATTTAAAATATCCATGAGAAATTTTTTTTATCATCAGACATGAGCTCAGTTTCTGGATTTTTAAAAAACATTCTCACTAAAAAGAGGAAAAACAAGATTAAAGAGATGGCTTTCTCTGGGCACGTGCAGATAAAAGTTCCAAATTTCCAAGTGAGAGTACACTCTAATGTTGTGGAATACATTCTTTTCGATTTTCTACAGATATCAGGGCAACCCTTGAGTGATTTCTTTTTTTTTTTCATTTTACAGCCACTTTACAACCAGCCGTCCGACACCAAGGTGTACCATGAAAACATCAAGACGTAAGTATTTCTTGATCGTGGAATCCCGTCCTTTAGAGGCCACCCATAAACGCACGGCTCTGTCAGTGAGGCTCTCCTCTGTTGGTCACTGCTTGCTGTAAGATCAGATCCTACAGGCCTTTGAGACTCAGGCCTTTGCTCTCATCTTGTGTTAGCTCCCTTTGATTTCTTGGGGGTTGGGCGAGCAGCTTTGAGTTCCCCAAGACCAAAAGTGACATAGACTGTGACGTAACCTGGCTGGTTTTATAATCGCTAGTAGAGAGTGGATACTGAACCTTGAAATGGCTTACCTTGAGGCTTGAATTTTTTGCCTCCTGTTTTGTCTTTTTTTCAGTGGAGCACCTGCAAGGCGCATGATGAAGTAAGATAATGAAGCTTTTTCATTTAAGACTAGTGATGACACCGTCCCCCACCAAGCCACATCTGCCATTGCAAAGTAGAAGCGCCACGGATCATTTTATCATTATTCACAATCCTATTCTAGGGAAATCCCTTCCATGCCTCTTGCCAGCTACGGTATTTGTAGACCCTTCTGCCATTTAACGTCCTGGCGCCTCGTGCCTTGGAAGTGCGAGGAGACTGCTCGCTCCCACAAAGTCCTTATCCTTGTGCATTGTAGGATGAGGCCTGGATGGATACCACTTTGGGGGCTCGGAGCTTAAGTGGAATGGAAACTACTTGTAACATAATTGCAGTCAGGTGTAGATTGTTAGGGATCTTGCTTTTTTGTTTGTTTGTTTTGTTTTTTAATTTGTAATTTTAAGATATTTTCTGGTGAATTATTTACTAGTGAGTTACCAAAAAATGAGATGAGTTCCAATATAATGTTTCCAAATATTTTATTGAATGTTTTGCTAACCATAACTAGAAGCTATATTGTTGTTTACTAATAGATGCCAATGGCACATTACTGTTAATTTTTTTCATTTCTTGTTGAGAGTACAAGTGAAACAGAAAACCCCGTTGCACCTATGAGCAAGAGCTCATTCAAGAACTGTTGGCAAAGATGATTTAGCAAAGAATGCATAAGAATGTGTATGAATAACAACTGATCTGAATTCTAGTCTAGGATACAGCTCTTTAAATATTATATTCACAATGAAGTAATTACACATTCTTATTAGCTTCTTTTTGTGGGATGCTGTTACAGTATTAGACTGTAGAAGGTGGTTAACTAAAATTGTAAAATATAAAGTATTTTAAATATAAACTATTAAGGGCAGCAGCTAGGTAGTTCAGTGGGTAGAATGCTGGGCTTGGAATCAGGAAGACTCATCTTCCTGAGTTCAAATCTGGCTTCAGATACTTACTAGCTGTGTGACTCTGGGCAAGTCACTTTATCCTGTTGGCCTTAGTTTCCCCACATATAAAATGAGCTGGGACAGGAAATGGCAAACTACTCTTTGCCAAGAAAACCCCACATGGGTTCCCAAAGAGTCAGATACAACTAAAACAACTGAATGGCAACAACATAAAGTTTTAACATAGAATGAATCTGTGATACATACAAAAGTAGTATCAGACAGAAATCTAGCTAACTTCTTTAACTTCCTCATTTTAATTACTTTGTGTATTCTCTCCCTCTTGTATATTTTCTGAAGAGTGGTTACTGTTTTCTGTTTCATTTGTGTTCTCTGGTATGTTCAGTGCTCATCTGTTTGACTGATTTTGTGATATATTTGAGTTCTTAGTAAATTACCTTTTCAAATAGTATCTATAAATTGTGATAGATTTGCATTTATTTCTGATTTATCAATTGACTAAAATTAGATCAAATTGAATGTATGTAAAATATCTGACCTGCATACAGTTAAATGTATGTTATGCACACAGTAATTGAACTGATACATAGTAGAATATGCATACTTACTGTTTTTCATAGTTTATATAAAATTGCTAAAGTGTACTACAGTGACTCTTTGTAGTTCTTGGCTGCTTTTCCTATAGTCCACTCTCAATTATTCCTGTTGATGCAATGGAACAGTGACATGGTTAATCCAAAAGTCATTTCTGTTTTGCTTTGGGATCTATTTTTTTTCACAGATTAAATCTGTGCTACGTTTGTTGGGAGATTCATAAAACTTCATAATGATGAAAGCATGCTTCTTCATACAGGCCTCCTGCTCAGTTCTTTCCCTTGTTTCTAATTAGTGGCTGGAAATGGACTGTGTGACTTCTCAGACCATTCAAAACTATCTATAATGGACCACGTGCTTCTCATATAAGAGAGACATTTACCTTACTCAGCCTTTCCTGGATGATTGGGTCAAGTAGGGCTCGTTTTTTTCCATAGACCCCACCCCTACCCCTGCTCCTGCAGTCTCTCCTGGTTTGGAGCAGACAGCCTGCTTATGGCAAGATAAAGGACAGTAGGCAATGTCATGTTTAATTTGAAAGGTTGATTTTTCTGTATTTAATTGAGCAGGAATAATTGAGAATTGACTTTATTTCTATGAGTTCCTCCAGTCTGGAAGAGGAAGCCTTCTGGGCAGTTATAATTATTAAACTTACCAATTTTTCAGGATAGAAAAATGATTTTGAGAGAACTTTATTATGAAAATTATTCTCAAATCCTCGTGACTTGATTTCTCATGTCATTAAACTATTTGGTGAAGATAGTAAATCAGTTATTGGCTTGTATTATTTTCTCACTTTCACAAATGATATTTTCTCTTCTAGAAACCAGGTGATGAGGAAAAAACTCATCTTATTTTTTAAAAGAAGAAATCATGCAAGAAAGCAAAGGGTGAGGGCTTCTCCTTATTGACTTAATGTCTTTGAGATTTGTACAAACCTTTTTGTTTGTTTGTGTAGGCAGACACAATGGCCAGGAGGAGCAACAGTGTGCAGAGTTGTGCTGATGAGGATGTTGACTTATATGTAATAAACACTCCACCAGTGTTGTGGGGGCATAGCTTACATAGTTGTGTGTCTGTCATTCTTAGATTGGTGTGAGATTTTGTGTTCTTTTTACCCAGCCAGAATAAGACTATTGGTAAGTGGTTTTAAAAGTATTTATGAAGATTGAGTGGGGTGGGCTGTACTTTGTCTCCCTAACTTTTAAATTAATGGGATAATTAAAAACCTGGTTATGTGATAGAAACGTGTTTCAATTTGAAAGTGGCAAAAACCTTAGTTTTATAACATTATTGTGCCTTCATTTTCACAACTTAATTCTTCTTGAAAACAAGTCATAGCAAATTTTATCTCTGTTTATCAGTTTATAATATTCTTCACATGACATTTCTTAGGCAAACAATAGTTTTTCTATTTACACTTGTGATATAAAAATAGAATATTAGTAAGTTTAAACCAAAATGAATTGATAGCTCTATTTTTAAGGTCCTGAATGTGGTCTTTTAAGAAAAACATAAACCAGGAATTGATGCTTAGTAGAAGACTTCAGATAACTTCATTTGTATTTTTTATTGTTGTTGTTAAGTCTCAAGCCTTATAGTTTTTTTAAAGAAATAACTTCAAAAATTTTCTTCTAATATATGAAATCATTGGTATTAATAGAATAAATATTAATAATACAATTATGGCAACAACATGAATAGATGGAATGATGTTGGTAGGAAGAGCTTTTGACAAAAAAGTCATAATTCACCGAGTTCCCATTTTAGCATAACTTTCACTGTCTGATCACCTGGGACAAGTCACCAAGCAACCTGCTGTCTTTGTCCTTGTTTGTAAAATGATCTTTAAAGGTTCTTTATTTCTAATGTTTGGATTCTGACAAATTGTTTTTTCCTGCTTGTAGCTTGCTGGTGTCTTTACCTGTCTTTGAAATTTGAGCATGAATTCTGTGTTTTACCTTTGAAAAGCATTTAAGTCATTTATTTTTGGAGGACTATTTAATAATGAGCACTTCTGATTTTTTTTTTATTACAGTGTTGTCAACTGAATGTGAATTTAAAGTAGTCACCCTCTGTTATTAGCTATTGACATACATTCAGGCCAAGTTACAGAGAAGGGGAAATGTTGGTATGGTCCAACCAGCTCTGGCTTGTGGTGGTGAGACTCTTGTGCTTTTAAAAGCTTCTTCCCTGCTACCAGCCTGCTGTTAGAAATATTCTACTGCTGTATCAATCAGTACAACCTATGATGTAGACAAGCTGTGTAACATACACACACACACACACACACACACACACACACACGAATAATAATATTCTATGACTACTTTTACCTGATTGAGTTGCGGAATGAAATCACCATTTACTTTGGCTCTTCAAAACAAAGACATTACCACTGAGTGACCTGCCTGTTTAGATCTTTTTTAAAGCATAACCCCTTTGACAAAGAAACATATTTGGATGACACATTCGGGTGATGTTATTCAAAGACTTTCAGTTAAATTTTGTCCATTATTAATTTCTGTTTTCTATATTTAATAGGAGCAAAAAATTTGCCAGCGTTATGATCAGCTTATGGAGGCATGGGAGAAAAAAGTGGACAGAATAGAGAATAATCCCCGGAGGAAAGCTAAAGAGAGTAAAACTCGAGAATACTATGAAAAACAATTTCCAGAAATTCGAAAGCAAAGGGAACAACAAGAAAGATTTCAGAGGTAGTAATGAATGGCCATGACATTTTTTTCCAATTTAAATTTTGATTATGTCACTGTTTAGACTTCATTGAATTAAAGAAATTCATTACAGCTTTACTATATTTATTTAGAATCAAATGTTGACTGTCATCCATTGTAAGTTTTGAAAATTTTTCTCTTTGTTTATTTGACTTTGGGGACAAATCTGAGTAGAGATGAATATTTAAAAATTGTTTTCTAGTTCTTAAACATGTAACCCTCTTTGGGAATGACACTGAATATGGATGAGAATTCCATGCAGAACATCTAAGTTTCCACATTATAGTAACTCTAACAATACTCCTAAAAAGGTTCATGGTAGTGTTAATTGATCACAAGCTATCCAGTTTAAGAAATTCTTTGTTTTTGTTAGGATAATCTCTGGTTTCTTTTTCCTTTTAGAAAATAAGATGCCACTTGGTAAAGATTTTTGAATTCTTTAGTTTTTATTTTCTATTGTAAGCCAGAGCTATGAAAACCCTTTTCATCCCACTTTAGTTTCTATATTGGAGGGTATTTTTTTTTAACATTTGGCATACTTCTCAGCCTGCAATGATACTCTTGGTTGAAAGGCAGACCAGAGGCTCCTGTCTGAAGTTTAGATGGAATCAGCAGCTGTAAAAAAAAACAACAACCGACTCTAAGAATACTTTTTCCAGAAGGTTCTCCCATATGTGCACTTGTTGAGCATGTGGCCTTTAAATGTTTGGATCAGCTTTTAAATAGTTACTCATTTACATGGTGATAGCCTCATGTTACCTAGCCTGCTTATTCAGTCAAATTTTAAAGTTTTTCATGTTCCTTTTAGTGTTTTAACAGGTTATTTGAAAAAAAAAAAATAAACAGCACTCCTCCAGAAATTAGTATAGTAAATTTATGGCCACATACTTTAAAATGTAAAGGTCTTCTAATCTGCCCTAACTTTCTTCTTGTGTCTAGGGTTGGACAGAGAGGAGCTGGTCTTTCTGCCACCATCGCTCGAAGTGAACATGAGATTTCTGAAATCATTGACGGCCTCTCTGAGCAGGAGGTGAGCCTTGAGATTGATTTTCACCTGGGTCTTTAGGGTCTGTTCTGGAGGTGTTATGGTGCCACTTTTAGTCTTAGCCCCTATAGAGCTGGAAATCCTTTGTGTAGTATTCACTCTGTGAATGATTGATTCTGTTTTCGCCATACACTTCCTCATCAGATTAACTAGTTCTTTTTTTTTTTTTTTTAAAGCAATCGGGGTTAAGTAACTTGCTCGAGGTTACACGGCCAGTTATTTCTGGGTGTGGTGCTGAGTATCTGAGCCCAGGTTTGATCCAGGTCATCCCGACACTGGAGCCGGTGCTCTTACTCACTGTGCTACCTGGCCGCCCCAGATTAACTAGGTTTTTATTCCACTGGGTTGGACCTAGCAAAAGAGCCAGTTCTTCGTGGTTTGTACAAATCAAGAATAGTTAGGGTGAGGATAATTAGAAAAC
This sequence comes from Petaurus breviceps papuanus, assembly GCF_028583685.1. Lineage (NCBI taxonomy): Eukaryota > Metazoa > Chordata > Mammalia > Diprotodontia > Petauridae > Petaurus > Petaurus breviceps. The sequence goes on from NW_027185798.1 coordinate 16,028,323, forward strand.
TCAGCTAACTTAAACCACCTCTTAATGAACTCTGGGATATTTGGTTGAATTTCTTTTGATGCAGTTTTGTTAAAACAAGCACTTTCTAATTTATGGGACTTGGTGGTTGAATAGCCCGTGTCCAGCTACTCTGTAATTAATTAGTAAGTGAAAAGAATATAAAATAATAAAAAAGAATGTGATGCAATTTGATGTGATCTCTGTAGAGGAATTATAATGGTTATGAATGAACCTTTCTTCATCCTTTCACTCCCTTTTCTCTTTTAACCTTTCTTCATTTCATTCTCTTTTTTGAATCTTTAGATTGATGACATTTTGGGTTGGGGGCAATTTCGGTGGTTGAATTGTTTGATAAGTAAAGCAGTGTAGAGTCAAAGAGTAGCATATTGTGCCTGGACAGAAGAATGTTGAAAAGTTTGGCTCTCTTTTCTGAAGGAGTCATGGGATCTAGCTTTTTCAGGTCACACAGTTGGTGTGATTTGCAATTCACTAGCTGTTCTCAACCTCAGTTTCCCCATCTGCCAATGACAAGAGCTTTGTGTTGATGGTCCCTTCCAGCCTAATCATAGAATCACAGTTTAGAACTGGGAGGAGCCTCTGAGCCTGCCTTGTCTAGCCTTCTATATGAGAGATAAAGAGCCTAGAGCCAGGAAAGACCTTTGAAAAGGCCTCATGTGACTTTGACACAGGGCCTCCCCTCCATATCTAGGGATTTTCCCAATACGTGGCTGCCATTTGCATTATGGATAAGCCTGTTCAGGAATTCACAAAACTTAAAAGTGATGAAGTCACATTGTGAAGGCCCTCTTTAGGAGAATCTGAAAGCTATCATGCTGCTTTCCAGTCCTTCCCCATTCTTCCATCTACCTATCCCCAACCCTATTTAAAGGCGGTCATATTATTTTCTGTGTAGGCAAAAGCAGTATTCCTATGGAATTGATCTCTTGTTTGTAGAACTAATTCATGCAGGGTTTACCTGTAGTTTTGATATAGGTGAAAAAAAAAAGTCCTGCATTTTGAATGAGAAGATGTGCATTTGAATCCTGACTTAGTGATCTCTTTAGTGATCTTTTTCCTAACCTATAAAATGGATTTAATAATCATATTCTCTGTCTACTTCATAGTGTCACGGGGATCAAATGAAAAACTGTAAAATTGTCTAAGTATAGTAAACTGCTAAATTTAATCAGCTCTTATTGTCATTATGCAGTCTTCCCACTGTTTGGTTACTAAACAAAGGGATAGAAGTAATTTGGATGGATCTGACAAATTTGCACTTGAAACTATCTTAGCCTCAGGTATAATGACCAAACTTTGGATCAGGAGACACAGATTTGGATCCAGCCTTAGCCCTGACACTTGCCAGCTGTGGAATCACTTAGCTATTCAAAAGCCACAGTTCACATTCTGCAAAAGGGCAGCAATACTTTCATCACACACTAGTCAGGGCATTTGTGAAGAAAGCACCTTGCAAATGTGAAGGAGCATGAAGTATTTTGTGTGCAACTTTTGTGTGGTCTTACACTGGAGTTGGAAGGATCTAAGTTAGTGAAGGATTGTTTAATTAAGAAATGTAAGCCACCTCTTAATGTACTCTGTGGTTGAATATCTTTTTTTTTTTCAATTTAAAATATAATATCCTAAAGTTTGCAGTCTATTTGTGTTTAGATTATTATGTAAAGATGGAAAGATGGCACTTCTCCCCCCCACTCCCCACCCCCACCCCAGAGTGCCTTTCTCAGAAGTTTTCTTTGTGTGATCTTGGTGAAGTCCTTTAACCCACTAGGGCCTCCCTTTATCACCAAAATGAGGTTTTCTTCCAGCTCCTCCTGGCCACAGATTTACATCTTGTTATGCAGAGTCCAATCTCCTCTTGAAGAAGAATCTTCTCTCCAGCCTCTCCAGTCACTGGTCGCCCAGAGTTTTGCTTGGAGAAATTGAATGAGGGGGGGAACTTACTGACTGTGAAAGTAGCCAATTTTCATCAAGCTTTCATTTCTTTTTTTGGAATTGTAACTCCCCCACATTACTTGTAGTTCTGCCAAACAAAGCTAGCTGGTTTAGTCATTCTTCCACTCAACAACCTTTCAAACACTTATGCAACTATTACATATTCACCAAGCCTCTTCTCTAGGACTAAATGTCCATAGTTCTTTCAACCTGAGAGTCTTCACCCTACAAAGTATGCTTCCTTTGAATGCTGCTGTTTAGCAGTGTCCTCCCTAGGATCTACCACTTAGAACCGGGCCGTCCTTTTCAAGTGTGGCCAAGATGGATTGATCCCTTGTTCGCATGAGATGTTATCATGAAGTTCAATGCTATTTTAATGCCATTTTCAATCGTATTCGCTTTCTTGGCTTTCACATCATTCTGTTGACATATTTGGAGACTCTTTAAGTAAATCCTCAGACTTTTTTCAGGTGAACTCCTGTCTACACCTGCTCCCCCTACATTGTACTTGGGTGACTTTGGACACACAAGTAAGACTTTACCTTCATTCCTAGTCAGTTTTAACCTGTTTGATGCTTCCTTCTGTTCTGGCCTGTCAGACATTTTTCCGATTCTTGATAGTTATTCAGGATGATGCAATTTCTGTTTCACCGGCTGTAATGTAATGCCAAGGAAAGGCAACTTCCCAAGGTTCAAAATACCAGCATAGGTGCTCTCCATTTTATTCAGTGACAAACCAAGAACAGAAAAGATCAAAACATGACATCATTCAAAATACAGCATTTACTAAGTGTGATTAAATAATCTCCAAGTACTACCCCACCCCAGGACCTTCCATTCATTCAATCAATTACAGAGTCCCTGTTCTAAATACTACTCCACCCCTAGGCTGTACCTTCATTTAGTCCACCACAAAGCCCCTCTTCTCAAATGGAGATTAGTTTCCAAACATAAGTAAAGTACATTCATTTGTTCAACCATAGAACACAAAAAGGTCAAAAGCTCCCCACCCCTGGATCACAATTGAATCTACCCCAGAGTTACATCAAGTTTAAGCATAGCACTTAATAACCCAAATGGAGGTCTTTTCTTCATCTTGACAAGAGGCAAGTTCTCAGCAATCTTAGTTCCTGGGGAGACAAGGCTTAGCAAGGCCACAAGATACATTGCCAGTCTCTTCATTAATTCATCCTCTGTCTGCAGAACAGTCCTAGAACCCCTGAAAACATTAGCAAAACCCTCTCCCAGGATTTCTGTAAACATACAACAAGAAAATCCTTCTTCAGGGCTTCTGAACCAACAGAAAGGTTCCCAGACCCCTGCAACAACAGCACTGT